>NW_027328761.1:300000-522429 GCF_048564905.1 Vicugna pacos
GAGGCTGGACTGGGGGCCCGCAGGCTCCTCCCAGGAGGAGCCTCAGGGTTTGGGAGGTGGCTAACGTGCCTGCTTCGTGTCACCAGCAAGTGATGCCACCCGTGGAAAATCAGCTGGAATCCTGAGCCGGGTCAGCCGTGGGTGATGCGGTAAAGGCTGCTTGCTAGCAGAGGGGACGCCAGACGGACGGTGAAGCAAGCAACAGGCTGCTGAGCTTCCGGCCTGTGTTTACCGTGCTTTCCGTGTCTCCCTGCATCTCAGGGTCACCCGGAGGAATTCGTGTGGAGTTTAGAGGCCGACGGCCTCTCGGTTCCTCATCAGCCTGGCAAGCCCCCCAGCCCTCTGCGGCCAGACCTCTGCGAGCGTCTTTCCCTTGTTCTAGCAAAACCCTCCCCACCCTCGCCTGCGGCGGGCTTTTGTTTTTTTAATTGATGGCAGTGAGGATACCTTACAGCCTCCTCCGGCCCTTCCTTAGGGCTTCTGCCCTTAGAGCACGGCAAGGGGCGGCCCCCCAACCCCCACCCCCGACACCCCCGCGCTGTCCTGGGTCCTGAACTACAGAGGGTCCCTCTGGCCCTGACACTCCCTCTGGCCACGCCCTCTACGGGGTGGAGTCAGCAGGGCCAAGGGGACACGCCCATTGGCTCCACCCCGTGCTCTGGAATCCCAGGACCCCGAATGCCCTGCCCCAGCAGCCCCTGTCCCGCTTGTAGTTTCTGCACCGGCTCTCCCCGGAGTTCAGCATCCCAGGACTCACAGAGAGGCCAACGGGCAGCTGTTGGCATGGAGGTTACGGACAGAGCCCGGATGTGAGGTCTGAGTGTCCCCCTGTGCACATCCAAGGCCCCTTGGGGCATGGGATGGACCCAGCATTGGGAAGAAAAGGGTCAGGCTGGCGGTCAGAGACTGGGAATCGGCTCTCCCCGCACTGTCGCTTTCTTCGCAGGACTCCCCTGAGTCTGGGAATTCTAAAGTTGAGCCTGGACGTGTGTGGCACGTGGCAGTGACTTTGCGTGTGTGTGCGCGCGCCTGAGGACGTGTGTGGTTGTGTGTATGTTGTGGGGGTGTGTGTGGTCCATGACTCCGTGTGTGTGTGCGTGGGGATGTAGGCGGAGCAGAGTCAGTGTGTGTGCACGTGTGTTTGTGTGTACGTGCATGCATTAGTTTTAAGAATACTAGAAGCTGTCCTTCAGAAGTCTGCAGTAGTAAAAATTGTATGGTGTCCCTCACTGTATAATTCAAACTGAAAATAATCTTCAATCACCAGAAATGTAGTCCCCCCCAGATTCTGATCCCCCCTCCCATACTGATTATGCCCTCATTGTACTGATGAGGAAACTAGCTTAGAGATGTTAAGTGGCTCAGCCCAGGGCATGGAGCTCGCGAGCCCAGGGCCAGGACGCAGTCCAAGCGGCGCGGCTCCAGAGGCCTGGAGCCCTGCTCACGACCGCGCGTGGCCTCTTGGCCGGGGGGGTGCGGGGGGTGGGGGTGGGGTGGGGGTGGGGGGAAGAGATCCTGACGGGCCGGGGCCAGCGTGCAGGCTGCCCAAGCCGCGGACTCTGCAAGTCGGGTGGAGAGTACCTGACGGCAGACGAGGGTAAAGGACTGCTCAGAAATCAGATAGGTTCCTAGATCTTCGATGAGTAAGGAGGCTCAGTGCTCATCCTCGATCCCTTTGCTGGTGGCTAAAAGGGAGCAAGGCCCACGAGCGCGCTTCTGGGAGCGGCCTGCCAAAACCTGGAGCAGGGCTGCTCA
This sequence comes from Vicugna pacos, assembly GCF_048564905.1. Classification (NCBI taxonomy): domain Eukaryota; kingdom Metazoa; phylum Chordata; class Mammalia; order Artiodactyla; family Camelidae; genus Vicugna; species Vicugna pacos. The sequence continues at coordinate 301,756 of NW_027328761.1, forward strand.
GGACTGGCTCTGCAGCAGGAGCAGAGGGGGGCAATGTCGCCACCTGGTGGACATCCTTGGTAGTGGCAGTAGGAGGCCTAGCAGCCTGGGTATGGAGGCGGCAGGACGAGGTCCTAGTGGATGATCGTTTTCACATGGCTTAAAAAGCATTGCTTCATAGATTTTATCCACATTGGGGTCTATCCTACGATGGTAAATACGGTCTCCGTTACTCCATCTTAGCTGCATTGATTAATTTTTTTGAGGTTAGTTTTCTCTTCAATGATTTGGAAGCTTTATTGTCTTCCAATTAAAATTCCCTCTAAGTTTTAATAAGTCATCTCTAAGTTCATAACTATATATATAATTGGACCAGTATTGCTATAACAGTCTCAAAAACGGGATAATCTATTAGATCTTGTTTCTCAATCATGATACATTTAGCATATTTTACCTCTCTGCTGTTCCCCATTGTGTGCGTGTGTGCGCGTGCGCGGGCTACAGTTCCTGCTTTTTAGACAGTTGCTTTCAGTTTGTTGCATTCGCAATGAAAATATAGGTATAAACATCTTGGATTTAATTGCTCGCTACCGCTATTTAATCCCATGTCTTTCCCATTTTTGAGTTATTTACTTCTTTCCCAATCAAATGGACTCATGATTGGCTAATTTTTTTCCAGCGGTAGACTTGGAACCCATACCAGTCTATACGCAGCTTTATGTTCTCCTCAGCAACACCTCTCAGCCTCAACACCCAACAACACTCTCCGTATCTAGGGCCCCAAGGCTTGTTTTAAAATGCGGCATTGTTTCTCATGTCCCCCCGCCCCCCTCCCGCCCCAAAAAGGAAGCAAGAATCTTCCTTGATTTAACGTGCTGCCTTTTTAGGACTGGCTAGTCTTGTCTGGTGAATGGATATTAAGAGAGATTTCCTTAAACTTCCTCCTGCTTCGTGCCATAACTCGACTTCATTGAGAAGCATGTTTTTCCCGTTTCTAAGACGGGCTTCCGCTTTGAACTGCTAAACCATCACGGCACACTTTTTCTCCATACTTATTCCTGGAAAACTGAGCTCTCTGCCGGAGTAAAGACGGTTCCCGTCAGAGAAGTGTGGCTCCCTGTCCCAAGGTCACAGTGTAGAAGAAAGGGAAGATTCCTGTTTCCGAGGGTTCCATTTTGTCAGGTTAGAGATCTAGTCATCCGTGTGGCTGCGGTGGAATCTGCAGTATCTTGCCTCACAGTTTCCTTTTTCTGGCTTAGCAGGGGAGCCGCATTAGCTGAGGTCGCGGCGCTATGGCCCTTGTCAGGATCCCGGTGCTGAGGCAGCCCCTTCCCCCCACCCCCTCTCCTTGTCATTTTGATCGTGCAAACTGGGTGCCAGCTGTGTGAACCCTGCTCCTGGCCGCCAGGATTGCCCCCCCCCTCCCCACGCGACGTGTCCCCAGTTCCTCGGCGTCCCTCACTGCAACCAGCTAGCTCCAGGAAGGGTGCGAGCTGGCTTCCGCTGTCGTCCTTCCTCCTTCCTGTCCAGGCGGGCCCTCCTTTTGCGCTAGTCGGCCCGAAACCTTCTCTCCCGCGCTGCATAGGCTGAAGGAATGCCTCAGCGTTTGCAGCCGCTAGAGGGCGCTCTTCTCCTCTCTTTGGGCCCCTTCAGCGCTTCCAGTGGAAATTTCCGAGGTGGGAAGGGCTTGGGGGTTCTCTGTATCTAGGGGCTCCCGATCCAGCCGATTCAACTAACTGTGGGTTGAAAATATTCGGGAAAAAACGGAAAGTTTCGAAAAGCGACAATTGAACTTGCCACACACCGGCAACCGCTTACATAGCATTCACGTTGCCTTGCATGCCGCGCGTCACCTAGAGATGATTTAAAGTACACAGGAGGACACAGCGAAAGAGAATGTGACAATGACTGTATGGGTATGTTTATGCATAAGTGGAAAATTGTGCTCTAGATTGGAATTCGACACAACATTGTAAAAACGACAACAACGTGGAAGAAAAGTATGTTTGTATGTAAAAAATAAAGTCCTATGTCATTTTGTATAAGAGGCATCAGCATCCATGGATTTTGGCATCTGTGGGGAGTCCTGGAACCAGTGCCCCATGCTTACCAAGGCATGACTGGAAGCCCAGGCTCCTTATCCCAGCCTGTCATGTCCCCACGTGGTGTGAATCCTGCCTGTCCCACACTCCCCTGGTCACTCTCCTCCAGCCCTGCCAGACTGCCCTCTTCTTCTGGAACAGGCCAAGCTGAATGCACGTCATGTCTGACCTCTAGGAATATCCGTTACTTTGTGAGCATGGCTCTGCTTCAGGAAGACGGGCTGCATTGTCACTAGAGAAGACGGGATGGAGGTTCCTTAAAAACCTACAAATGGACTTACCTGATGATCCAGCCTTCCCACGCCTGGGGATATGTCAAGAGAAAACTCTAACTCAAAAAGTCCCATGCACCTCAATGCTCACAGCAGCCCTATTTGTATTAGCCAGGACGTGGAACTAACCCCAACATCTAACGACTGGTGACTGGATAAAGAAGTCGTTGTCTTTTTATGCCGCGGAATACTACACAGCCGCGAAAAAGGATGGAACCATGCCATTTGCGGCAACATGGTTGGACACAGAGATAGTCATTCTGAGTGAAGTAAGCCAGAAGAGAGAAAAATGCCGCATGACACAACTTCCATGTGAAATCTAAGAAAAAAAGACAGAAATGATCTTAACTGCAAAAGACAAATAGAGCCACAGACATAGAGAAACAAACTTATGGTTACCAGGGAGGGACGGCGGTGGGAAGGGGTAAATATGGGCATCGGAAAATTGCCCGTCTTGGGGAGTGGTGGACATGTTAGCTCTCTTGATTGTGGCGATGGCTTTCTGGGTGTAGACATGCATGAAAATTGATCAAATACTACACGTGAGATGTGTCTAATTGACGGAACAGAACTCGTAGCCCTGTAAAGGTGTTTTAAAACAAAGAGATGGGCTGCATTGTGTCCTATGTTTCTATGTGTCTTCAGGGAGGTCTCAGGGGGGCGGTGCTGGCCTTCCTGCCAACACGATGACATGAAGCCCGAACAATCCCCCAATCGATGGGAAGAAGAGACGAGCCATGGTCACATCTGGACCCCAAGCTTACACGTGGTGCATGGGTGCCATTTATCGCCAATCCAGCGAGGTTCCGGCCAGAGCTAGAGGCCGGGGCAGCGAACCGGGAGCGGCACTAAGGAGCATCGTGGCGCAGAGGCTGGACTGGGGGCCCGCAGGCTCCTCCCAGGAGGAGCCTCAGGGTTTGGGAGGTGGCTAACGTGCCTGCTTCGTGTCACCAGCAAGTGATGCCACCCGTGGAAAATCAGCTGGAATCCTGAGCCGGGTCAGCCGTGGGTGATGCGGTAAAGGCTGCTTGCTAGCAGAGGGGACGCCAGACGGACGGTGAAGCAAGCAACAGGCTGCTGAGCTTCCGGCCTGTGTTTACCGTGCTTTCCGTGTCTCCCTGCATCTCAGGGTCACCCGGAGGAATTCGTGTGGAGTTTAGAGGCCGACGGCCTCTCGGTTCCTCATCAGCCTGGCAAGCCCCCCAGCCCTCTGCGGCCAGACCTCTGCGAGCGTCTTTCCCTTGTTCTAGCAAAACCCTCCCCACCCTCGCCTGCGGCGGGCTTTTGTTTTTTTAATTGATGGCAGTGAGGATACCTTACAGCCTCCTCCGGCCCTTCCTTAGGGCTTCTGCCCTTAGAGCACGGCAAGGGGCGGCCCCCCAACCCCCACCCCCGACACCCCCGCGCTGTCCTGGGTCCTGAACTACAGAGGGTCCCTCTGGCCCTGACACTCCCTCTGGCCACGCCCTCTACGGGGTGGAGTCAGCAGGGCCAAGGGGACACGCCCATTGGCTCCACCCCGTGCTCTGGAATCCCAGGACCCCGAATGCCCTGCCCCAGCAGCCCCTGTCCCGCTTGTAGTTTCTGCACCGGCTCTCCCCGGAGTTCAGCATCCCAGGACTCACAGAGAGGCCAACGGGCAGCTGTTGGCATGGAGGTTACGGACAGAGCCCGGATGTGAGGTCTGAGTGTCCCCCTGTGCACATCCAAGGCCCCTTGGGGCATGGGATGGACCCAGCATTGGGCAGAAAAGGGTCAGGCTGGCGGTCAGAGACTGGGAATCGGCTCTCCCCGCACTGTCGCTTTCTTCGCAGGACTCCCCTGAGTCTGGGAATTCTAAAGTTGAGCCTGGACGTGTGTGGCACGTGGCAGTGACTTTGCGTGTGTGTGCGCGCGCCTGAGGACGTGTGTGGTTGTGTGTATGTTGTGGGGGTGTGCGTGGTCCATGACTCCGTGTGTGTGTGCGTGGGGATGTAGGCGGAGCAGAGTCAGTGTGTGTGCACGTGTGTTTGTGTGTACGTGCATGCATTAGTTTTAAGAATACTAGAAGCTGTCCTTCAGAAGTCTGCAGTAGTAAAAATTGTATGGTGTCCCTCACTGTATAATTCAAACTGAAAATAATCTTCAATCACCAGAAATGTAGTCCCCCCCAGATTCTGATCCCCCCTCCCATACTGATTATGCCCTCATTGTACTGATGAGGAAACTAGCTTAGAGATGTTAAGTGGCTCAGCCCAGGGCATGGAGCTCACGAGCCCAGGGCCAGGACGCAGTCCAAGCGGCGCGGCTCCAGAGGCCTGGAGCCCTGCTCACGACCGCGCGTGGCCTCTTGGCCGGGGGGGTGCGGGGGGTGGGGGTGGGGTGGGGGTGGGGGGAAGAGATCCTGACGGGCCGGGGCCAGCGTGCAGGCTGCCCAAGCCGCGGACTCTGCAAGTCGGGTGGAGAGTACCTGACGGCAGACGAGGGTAAAGGACTGCTCAGAAATCAGATAGGTTCCTAGATCTTCGATGAGTAAGGAGGCTCAGTGCTCATCCTCGATCCCTTTGCTGGTGGCTAAAAGGGAGCAAGGCCCACGAGCGCGCTTCTGGGAGCGGCCTGCCAAAACCTGGAGCAGGGCTGCTCAGGACTGGCTCTGCAGCAGGAGCAGAGGGGGGCAATGTCGCCACCTGGTGGACATCCTTGGTAGTGGCAGTAGGAGGCCTAGCAGCCTGGGTGTGGAGGCGGCAGGACGAGGTCCTAGTGGATGATCGTTTTCACATGGCTTAAAAAGCATTGCTTCATAGATTTTATCCACATTGGGGTCTATCCTACGATGGTAAATACGGTCTCCGTTACTCCATCTTAGCTGCATTGATTAATTTTTTTGAGGTTAGTTTTCTCTTCAATGATTTGGAAGCTTTATTGTCTTCCAATTAAAATTCCCTCTAAGTTTTAATAAGTCATCTCTAAGTTCATAACTATATATATAATTGGACCAGTATTGCTATAACAGTCTCAAAAACGGGATAATCTATTAGATCTTGTTTCTCAATCATGATACATTTAGCATATTTTACCTCTCTGCTGTTCCCCATTGTGTGCGTGTGTGCGCGTGCGCGGGCTACAGTTCCTGCTTTTTAGACAGTTGCTTTCAGTTTGTTGCATTCGCAATGAAAATATAGGTATAAACATCTTGGATTTAATTGCTCGCTACCGCTATTTAATCCCATGTCTTTCCCATTTTTGAGTTATTTACTTCTTTCCCAATCAAATGGACTCATGATTGGCTAATTTTTTTCCAGCGGTAGACTTGGAACCCATACCAGTCTATACGCAGCTTTATGTTCTCCTCAGCAACACCTCTCAGCCTCAACACCCAACAACACTCTCCGTATCTAGGGCCCCAAGGCTTGTTTTAAAATGCGGCATTGTTTCTCATGTCCCCCCGCCCCCCTCCCGCCCCAAAAAGGAAGCAAGAATCTTCCTTGATTTAACGTGCTGCCTTTTTAGGACTGGCTAGTCTTGTCTGGTGAATGGATATTAAGAGAGATTTCCTTAAACTTCCTCCTGCTTCGTGCCATAACTCGACTTCATTGAGAAGCATGTTTTTCCCGTTTCTAAGACGGGCTTCCGCTTTGAACTGCTAAACCATCACGGCACACTTTTTCTCCATACTTATTCCTGGAAAACTGAGCTCTCTGCCGGAGTAAAGACGGTTCCCGTCAGAGAAGTGTGGCTCCCTGTCCCAAGGTCACAGTGTAGAAGAAAGGGAAGATTCCTGTTTCCGAGGGTTCCATTTTGTCAGGTTAGAGATCTAGTCATCCGTGTGGCTGCGGTGGAATCTGCAGTATCTTGCCTCACAGTTTCCTTTTTCTGGCTTAGCAGGGGAGCCGCATTAGCTGAGGTCGCGGCGCTATGGCCCTTGTCAGGATCCCGGTGCTGAGGCAGCCCCTTCCCCCCACCCCCTCTCCTTGTCATTTTGATCGTGCAAACTGGGTGCCAGCTGTGTGAACCCTGCTCCTGGCCGCCAGGATTGCCCCCCCCTCCCCACGCGACGTGTCCCCAGTTCCTCGGCGTCCCTCACTGCAACCAGCTAGCTCCAGGAAGGGTGCGAGCTGGCTTCCGCTGTCGTCCTTCCTCCTTCCTGTCCAGGCGGGCCCTCCTTTTGCGCTAGTCGGCCCGAAACCTTCTCTCCCGCGCTGCATAGGCTGAAGGAATGCCTCAGCGTTTGCAGCCGCTAGAGGGCGCTCTTCTCCTCTCTTTGGGCCCCTTCAGCGCTTCCAGTGGAAATTTCCGAGGTGGGAAGGGCTTGGGGGTTCTCTGTATCTAGGGGCTCCCGATCCAGCCGATTCAACTAACTGTGGGTTGAAAATATTCGGGAAAAAACGGAAAGTTTCGAAAAGCGACAATTGAACTTGCCACACACCGGCAACCGCTTACATAGCATTCACGTTGCCTTGCATGCCGCGCGTCACCTAGAGATGATTTAAAGTACACAGGAGGACACAGCGAAAGAGAATGTGACAATGACTGTATGGGTATGTTTATGCATAAGTGGAAAATTGTGCTCTAGACTGGAATTCGACACAACATTGTAAAAACGACAACAACGTGGAAGAAAAGTATGTTTGTATGTAAAAAATAAAGTCCTATGTCATTTTGTATAAGAGGCATCAGCATCCATGGATTTTGGCATCTGTGGGGAGTCCTGGAACCAGTGCCCCATGCTTACCAAGGCATGACTGGAAGCCCAGGCTCCTTATCCCAGCCTGTCATGTCCCCACGTGGTGTGAATCCTGCCTGTCCCACACTCCCCTGGTCACTCTCCTCCAGCCCTGCCAGACTGCCCTCTTCTTCTGGAACAGGCCAAGCTGAATGCACGTCATGTCTGACCTCTAGGAATATCCGTTACTTTGTGAGCATGGCTCTGCTTCAGGAAGACGGGCTGCATTGTCACTAGAGAAGACGGGATGGAGGTTCCTTAAAAACCTACAAATGGACTTACCTGATGATCCAGCCTTCCCACGCCTGGGGATATGTCAAGAGAAAACTCTAACTCAAAAAGTCCCATGCACCTCAATGCTCACAGCAGCCCTATTTGTATTAGCCAGGACGTGGAACTAACCCCAACATCTAACGACTGGTGACTGGATAAAGAAGTCGTTGTCTTTTTATGCCGCGGAATACTACACAGCCGCGAAAAAGGATGGAACCATGCCATTTGCGGCAACATGGTTGGACACAGAGATAGTCATTCTGAGTGAAGTAAGCCAGAAGAGAGAAAAATGCCGCATGACACAACTTCCATGTGAAATCTAAGAAAAAAAGACAGAAATGATCTTAACTGCAAAAGACAAATAGAGCCACAGACATAGAGAAACAAACTTATGGTTACCAGGGAGGGACGGCGGTGGGAAGGGGTAAATATGGGCATCGGAAAATTGCCCGTCTTGGGGAGTGGTGGACATGTTAGCTCTCTTGATTGTGGCGATGGCTTTCTGGGTGTAGACATGCATGAAAATTGATCAAATACTACACGTGAGATGTGTCTAATTGACGGAACAGAACTCGTAGCCCTGTAAAGGTGTTTTAAAACAAAGAGATGGGCTGCATTGTGTCCTATGTTTCTATGTGTCTTCAGGGAGGTCTCAGGGGGGCGGTGCTGGCCTTCCTGCCAACACGATGACATGAAGCCCGAACAATCCCCCAATCGATGGGAAGAAGAGACGAGCCATGGTCACATCTGGACCCCAAGCTTACACGTGGTGCATGGGTGCCATTTATCGCCAATCCAGCGAGGTTCCGGCCAGAGCTAGAGGCCGGGGCAGCGAACCGGGAGCGGCACTAAGGAGCATCGTGGCGCAGAGGCTGGACTGGGGGCCCGCAGGCTCCTCCCAGGAGGAGCCTCAGGGTTTGGGAGGTGGCTAACGTGCCTGCTTCGTGTCACCAGCAAGTGATGCCACCCGTGGAAAATCAGCTGGAATCCTGAGCCGGGTCAGCCGTGGGTGATGCGGTAAAGGCTGCTTGCTAGCAGAGGGGACGCCAGACGGACGGTGAAGCAAGCAACAGGCTGCTGAGCTTCCGGCCTGTGTTTACCGTGCTTTCCGTGTCTCCCTGCATCTCAGGGTCACCCGGAGGAATTCGTGTGGAGTTTAGAGGCCGACGGCCTCTCGGTTCCTCATCAGCCTGGCAAGCCCCCCAGCCCTCTGCGGCCAGACCTCTGCGAGCGTCTTTCCCTTGTTCTAGCAAAACCCTCCCCACCCTCGCCTGCGGCGGGCTTTTGTTTTTTTAATTGATGGCAGTGAGGATACCTTACAGCCTCCTCCGGCCCTTCCTTAGGGCTTCTGCCTTTAGACCACGGCAAGGGGCGGCCCCCCAACCCCCACCCCCGACACCCCCGCGCTGTCCTGGGTCCTGAACTACAGAGGGTCCCTCTGGCCCTGACACTCCCTCTGGCCACGCCCTCTACGGGGTGGAGTCAGCAGGGCCAAGGGGACACGCCCATTGGCTCCACCCCGTGCTCTGGAATCCCAGGACCCCGAATGCCCTGCCCCAGCAGCCCCTGTCCCGCTTGTAGTTTCTGCACCGGCTCTCCCCGGAGTTCAGCATCCCAGGACTCACAGAGAGGCCAACGGGCAGCTGTTGGCATGGAGGTTACGGACAGAGCCCGGATGTGAGGTCTGAGTGTCCCCCTGTGCACATCCAAGGCCCCTTGGGGCATGGGATGGACCCAGCATTGGGCAGAAAAGGGTCAGGCTGGCGGTCAGAGACTGGGAATCGGCTCTCCCCGCACTGTCGCTTTCTTCGCAGGACTCCCCTGAGTCTGGGAATTCTAAAGTTGAGCCTGGACGTGTGTGGAACGTGGCAGTGACTTTGCGTGTGTGTGCGCGCGCCTGAGGACGTGTGTGGTTGTGTGTATGTTGTGGGGGTGTGCGTGGTCCATGACTCCGTGTGTGTGTGCGTGGGGATGTAGGCGGAGCAGAGTCAGTGTGTGTGCACGTGTGTTTGTGTGTACGTGCATGCATTAGTTTTAAGAATACTAGAAGCTGTCCTTCAGAAGTCTGCAGTAGTAAAAATTGTATGGTGTCCCTCACTGTATAATTCAAACTGAAAATAATCTTCAATCACCAGAAATGTAGTCCCCCCCAGATTCTGATCCCCCCTCCCATACTGATTATGCCCTCATTGTACTGATGAGGAAACTAGCTTAGAGATGTTAAGTGGCTCAGCCCAGGGCATGGAGCTCACGAGCCCAGGGCCAGGACGCAGTCCAAGCGGCGCGGCTCCAGAGGCCTGGAGCCCTGCTCACGACCGCGCGTGGCCTCTTGGCCGGGGGGGGTGCGGGGGGTGGGGGTGGGGTGGGGGTGGGGGGAAGAGATCCTGACGGGCCGGGGCCAGCGTGCAGGCTGCCCAAGCCGCGGACTCTGCAAGTCGGGTGGAGAGTACCTGACGGCAGACGAGGGTAAAGGACTGCTCAGAAATCAGATAGGTTCCTAGATCTTCGATGAGTAAGGAGGCTCAGTGCTCATCCTCGATCCCTTTGCTGGTGGCTAAAAGGGAGCAAGGCCCACGAGCGCGCTTCTGGGAGCGGCCTGCCAAAACCTGGAGCAGGGCTGCTCAGGACTGGCTCTGCAGCAGGAGCAGAGGGGGGCAATGTCGCCACCTGGTGGACATCCTTGGTAGTGGCAGTAGGAGGCCTAGCAGCCTGGGTATGGAGGCGGCAGGACGAGGTCCTAGTGGATGATCGTTTTCACATGGCTTAAAAAGCATTGCTTCATAGATTTTATCCACATTGGGGTCTATCCTACGATGGTAAATACGGTCTCCGTTACTCCATCTTAGCTGCATTGATTAATTTTTTTGAGGTTAGTTTTCTCTTCAATGATTTGGAAGCTATATTGTCTTCCAATTAAAATTCCCTCTAAGTTTTAATAAGTCATCTCTAAGTTCATAACTATATATATAATTGGACCAGTATTGCTATAACAGTCTCAAAAACGGGATAATCTATTAGATCTTGTTTCTCAATCATGATACATTTAGCATATTTTACCTCTCTGCTGTTCCCCATTGTGTGCGTGTGTGCGCGTGCGCGGGCTACAGTTCCTGCTTTTTAGACAGTTGCTTTCAGTTTGTTGCATTCGCAATGAAAATATAGGTATAAACATCTTGGATTTAATTGCTCGCTACCGCTATTTAATCCCATGTCTTTCCCATTTTTGAGTTATTTACTTCTTTCCCAATCAAATGGACTCATGATTGGCTAATTTTTTTCCAGCGGTAGACTTGGAACCCATACCAGTCTATACGCAGCTTTATGTTCTCCTCAGCAACACCTCTCAGCCTCAACACCCAACAACACTCTCCGTATCTAGGGCCCCAAGGCTTGTTTTAAAATGCGGCATTGTTTCTCATGTCCCCCCGCCCCCCTCCCGCCCCAAAAAGGAAGCAAGAATCTTCCTTGATTTAACGTGCTGCCTTTTTAGGACTGGCTAGTCTTGTCTGGTGAATGGATATTAAGAGAGATTTCCTTAAACTTCCTCCTGCTTCGTGCCATAACTCGACTTCATTGAGAAGCATGTTTTTCCCGTTTCTAAGACGGGCTTCCGCTTTGAACTGCTAAACCATCACGGCACACTTTTTCTCCATACTTATTCCTGGAAAACTGAGCTCTCTGCCGGAGTAAAGACGGTTCCCGTCAGAGAAGTGTGGCTCCCTGTCCCAAGGTCACAGTGTAGAAGAAAGGGAAGATTCCTGTTTCCGAGGGTTCCATTTTGTCAGGTTAGAGATCTAGTCATCCGTGTGGCTGCGGTGGAATCTGCAGTATCTTGCCTCACAGTTTCCTTTTTCTGGCTTAGCAGGGGAGCCGCATTAGCTGAGGTCGCGGCGCTATGGCCCTTGTCAGGATCCCGGTGCTGAGGCAGCCCCTTCCCCCCACCCCCTCTCCTTGTCATTTTGATCGTGCAAACTGGGTGCCAGCTGTGTGAACCCTGCTCCTGGCCGCCAGGATTGCCCCCCCCCTCCCCACGCGACGTGTCCCCAGTTCCTCGGCGTCCCTCACTGCAACCAGCTAGCTCCAGGAAGGGTGCGAGCTGGCTTCCGCTGTCGTCCTTCCTCCTTCCTGTCCAGGCGGGCCCTCCTTTTGCGCTAGTCGGCCCGAAACCTTCTCTCCCGCGCTGCATAGGCTGAAGGAATGCCTCAGCGTTTGCAGCCGCTAGAGGGCGCTCTTCTCCTCTCTTTGGGCCCCTTCAGCGCTTCCAGTGGAAATTTCCGAGGTGGGAAGGGCTTGGGGGTTCTCTGTATCTAGGGGCTCCCGATCCAGCCGATTCAACTAACTGTGGGTTGAAAATATTCGGGAAAAAACGGAAAGTTTCGAAAAGCGACAATTGAACTTGCCACACACCGGCAACCGCTTACATAGCATTCACGTTGCCTTGCATGCCGCGCGTCACCTAGAGATGATTTAAAGTACACAGGAGGACACAGCGAAAGAGAATGTGACAATGACTGTATGGGTATGTTTATGCATAAGTGGAAAATTGTGCTCTAGACTGGAATTCGACACAACATTGTAAAAACGACAACAACGTGGAAGAAAAGTATGTTTGTATGTAAAAAATAAAGTCCTATGTCATTTTGTATAAGAGGCATCAGCATCCATGGATTTTGGCATCTGTGGGGAGTCCTGGAACCAGTGCCCCATGCTTACCAAGGCATGACTGGAAGCCCAGGCTCCTTATCCCAGCCTGTCATGTCCCCACGTGGTGTGAATCCTGCCTGTCCCACACTCCCCTGGTCACTCTCCTCCAGCCCTGCCAGACTGCCCTCTTCTTCTGGAACAGGCCAAGCTGAATGCACGTCATGTCTGACCTCTAGGAATATCCGTTACTTTGTGAGCATGGCTCTGCTTCAGGAAGACGGGCTGCATTGTCACTAGAGAAGACGGGATGGAGGTTCCTTAAAAACCTACAAATGGACTTACCTGATGATCCAGCCTTCCCACGCCTGGGGATATGTCAAGAGAAAACTCTAACTCAAAAAGTCCCATGCACCTCAATGCTCACAGCAGCCCTATTTGTATTAGCCAGGACGTGGAACTAACCCCAACATCTAACGACTGGTGACTGGATAAAGAAGTCGTTGTCTTTTTATGCCGCGGAATACTACACAGCCGCGAAAAAGGATGGAACCATGCCATTTGCGGCAACATGGTTGGACACAGAGATAGTCATTCTGAGTGAAGTAAGCCAGAAGAGAGAAAAATGCCGCATGACACAACTTCCATGTGAAATCTAAGAAAAAAAGACAGAAATGATCTTAACTGCAAAAGACAAATAGAGCCACAGACATAGAGAAACAAACTTATGGTTACCAGGGAGGGACGGCGGTGGGAAGGGGTAAATATGGGCATCGGAAAATTGCCCGTCTTGGGGAGTGGTGGACATGTTAGCTCTCTTGATTGTGGCGATGGCTTTCTGGGTGTAGACATGTATGAAAATTGATCAAATACTACACGTGAGATGTGTCTAATTGACGGAACAGAACTCGTAGCCCTGTAAAGGTGTTTTAAAACAAAGAGATGGGCTGCATTGTGTCCTATGTTTCTATGTGTCTTCAGGGAGGTCTCAGGGGGGCGGTGCTGGCCTTCCTGCCAACACGATGACATGAAGCCCGAACAATCCCCCAATCGATGGGAAGAAGAGACGAGCCATGGTCACATCTGGACCCCAAGCTTACACGTGGTGCATGGGTGCCATTTATCGCCAATCCAGCGAGGTTCCGGCCAGAGCTAGAGGCCGGGGCAGCGAACCGGGAGCGGCACTAAGGAGCATCGTGGCGCAGAGGCTGGACTGGGGGCCCGCAGGCTCCTCCCAGGAGGAGCCTCAGGGTTTGGGAGGTGGCTAACGTGCCTGCTTCGTGTCACCAGCAAGTGATGCCACCCGTGGAAAATCAGCTGGAATCCTGAGCCGGGTCAGCCGTGGGTGATGCGGTAGAGGCTGCTTGCTAGCAGAGGGGACGCCAGACGGACGGTGAAGCAAGCAACAGGCTGCTGAGCTTCCGGCCTGTGTTTACCGTGCTTTCCGTGTCTCCCTGCATCTCAGGGTCACCCGGAGGAATTCGTGTGGAGTTTAGAGGCCGACGGCCTCTCGGTTCCTCATCAGCCTGGCAAGCCCCCCAGCCCTCTGCGGCCAGACCTCTGCGAGCGTCTTTCCCTTGTTCTAGCAAAACCCTCCCCACCCTCGCCTGCGGCGGGCTTTTGTTTTTTTAATTGATGGCAGTGAGGATACCTTACAGCCTCCTCCGGCCCTTCCTTAGGGCTTCTGCCCTTAGAGCACGGCAAGGGGCGGCCCCCCAACCCCCACCCCCGACACCCCCGCGCTGTCCTGGGTCCTGAACTACAGAGGGTCCCTCTGGCCCTGACACTCCCTCTGGCCACGCCCTCTACGGGGTGGAGTCAGCAGGGCCAAGGGGACACGCCCATTGGCTCCACCCCGTGCTCTGGAATCCCAGGACCCCGAATGCCCTGCCCCAGCAGCCCCTGACCCGCTTGTAGTTTCTGCACCGGCTCTCCCCGGAGTTCAGCATCCCAGGACTCACAGAGAGGCCAACGGGCAGCTGTTGGCATGGAGGTTACGGACAGAGCCCGGATGTGAGGTCTGAGTGTCCCCCTGTGCACATCCAAGGCCCCTTGGGGCATGGGATGGACCCAGCATTGGGCAGAAAAGGGTCAGGCTGGCGGTCAGAGACTGGGAATCGGCTCTCCCCGCACTGTCGCTTTCTTCGCAGGACTCCCCTGAGTCTGGGAATTCTAAAGTTGAGCCTGGACGTGTGTGGCACGTGGCAGTGACTTTGCGTGTGTGTGCGCGCGCCTGAGGACGTGTGTGGTTGTGTGTATGTTGTGGGGGTGTGCGTGGTCCATGACTCCGTGTGTGTGTGCGTGGGGATGTAGGCGGAGCAGAGTCAGTGTGTGTGCACGTGTGTTTGTGTGTACGTGCATGCATTAGTTTTAAGAATACTAGAAGCTGTCCTTCAGAAGTCTGCAGTAGTAAAAATTGTATGGTGTCCCTCACTGTATAATTCAAACTGAAAATAATCTTCAATCACCAGAAATGTAGTCCCCCCCAGATTCTGATCCCCCCTCCCATACCGATTATGCCCTCATTGTACTGATGAGGAAACTAGCTTAGAGATGTTAAGTGGCTCAGCCCAGGGCATGGAGCTCGCGAGCCCAGGGCCAGGACGCAGTCCAAGCGGCGCGGCTCCAGAGGCCTGGAGCCCTGCTCACGACCGCGCGTGGCCTCTTGGCCGGGGGGGTGCGGGGGGTGGGGGTGGGGTGGGGGTGGGGGGAAGAGATCCTGACGGGCCGGGGCCAGCGTGCAGGCTGCCCAAGCCGCGGACTCTGCAAGTCGGGTGGAGAGTACCTGACGGCAGACGAGGGTAAAGGACTGCTCAGAAATCAGGTTCCTAGATCTTCGATGAGTAAGGAGGCTCAGTGCTCATCCTCGATCCCTTTGCTGGTGGCTAAAAGGGAGCAAGGCCCACGAGCGCGCTTCTGGGAGCGGCCTGCCAAAACCTGGAGCAGGGCTGCTCAGGACTGGCTCTGCAGCAGGAGCAGAGGGGGGCAATGTCGCCACCTGGTGGACATCCTTGGTAGTGGCAGTAGGAGGCCTAGCAGCCTGGGTATGGAGGCGGCAGGACGAGGTCCTAGTGGATGATCGTTTTCACATGGCTTAAAAAGCATTGCTTCATAGATTTTATCCACATTGGGGTCTATCCTACGATGGTAAATACGGTCTCCGTTACTCCATCTTAGCTGCATTGATTAATTTTTTTGAGGTTAGTTTTCTCTTCAATGATTTGGAAGCTATATTGTCTTCCAATTAAAATTCCCTCTAAGTTTTAATAAGTCATCTCTAAGTTCATAACTATATATATAATTGGACCAGTATTGCTATAACAGTCTCAAAAACGGGATAATCTATTAGATCTTGTTTCTCAATCATGATACATTTAGCATATTTTACCTCTCTGCTGTTCCCCATTGTGTGCGTGTGTGCGCGTGCGCGGGCTACAGTTCCTGCTTTTTAGACAGTTGCTTTCAGTTTGTTGCATTCGCAATGAAAATATAGGTATAAACATCTTGGATTTAATTGCTCGCTACCGCTATTTAATCCCATGTCTTTCCCATTTTTGAGTTATTTACTTCTTTCCCAATCAAATGGACTCATGATTGGCTAATTTTTTTCCAGCGGTAGACTTGGAACCCATACCAGTCTATACGCAGCTTTATGTTCTCCTCAGCAACACCTCTCAGCCTCAACACCCAACAACACTCTCCGTATCTAGGGCCCCAAGGCTTGTTTTAAAATGCGGCATTGTTTCTCATGTCCCCCCGCCCCCCTCCCGCCCCAAAAAGGAAGCAAGAATCTTCCTTGATTTAACGTGCTGCCTTTTTAGGACTGGCTAGTCTTGTCTGGTGAATGGATATTAAGAGAGATTTCCTTAAACTTCCTCCTGCTTCGTGCCATAACTCGACTTCATTGAGAAGCATGTTTTTCCCGTTTCTAAGACGGGCTTCCGCTTTGAACTGCTAAACCATCACGGCACACTTTTTCTCCATACTTATTCCTGGAAAACTGAGCTCTCTGCCGGAGTAAAGACGGTTCCCGTCAGAGAAGTGTGGCTCCCTGTCCCAAGGTCACAGTGTAGAAGAAAGGGAAGATTCCTGTTTCCGAGGGTTCCATTTTGTCAGGTTAGAGATCTAGTCATCCGTGTGGCTGCGGTGGAATCTGCAGTATCTTGCCTCACAGTTTCCTTTTTCTGGCTTAGCAGGGGAGCCGCATTAGCTGAGGTCGCGGCGCTATGGCCCTTGTCAGGATCCCGGTGCTGAGGCAGCCCCTTCCCCCCACCCCCTCTCCTTGTCATTTTGATCGTGCAAACTGGGTGCCAGCTGTGTGAACCCTGCTCCTGGCCGCCAGGATTGCCCCCCCCCTCCCCACGCGACGTGTCCCCAGTTCCTCGGCGTCCCTCACTGCAACCAGCTAGCTCCAGGAAGGGTGCGAGCTGGCTTCCGCTGTCGTCCTTCCTCCTTCCTGTCCAGGCGGGCCCTCCTTTTGCGCTAGTCGGCCCGAAACCTTCTCTCCCGCGCTGCATAGGCTGAAGGAATGCCTCAGCGTTTGCAGCCGCTAGAGGGCGCTCTTCTCCTCTCTTTGGGCCCCTTCAGCGCTTCCAGTGGAAATTTCCGAGGTGGGAAGGGCTTGGGGGTTCTCTGTATCTAGGGGCTCCCGATCCAGCCGATTCAACTAACTGTGGGTTGAAAATATTCGGGAAAAAACGGAAAGTTTCGAAAAGCGACAATTGAACTTGCCACACACCGGCAACCGCTTACATAGCATTCACGTTGCCTTGCATGCCGCGCGTCACCTAGAGATGATTTAAAGTACACAGGAGGACACAGCGAAAGAGAATGTGACAATGACTGTATGGGTATGTTTATGCATAAGTGGAAAATTGTGCTCTAGACTGGAATTCGACACAACATTGTAAAAACGACAACAACGTGGAAGAAAAGTATGTTTGTATGTAAAAAATAAAGTCCTATGTCATTTTGTATAAGAGGCATCAGCATCCATGGATTTTGGCATCTGTGGGGAGTCCTGGAACCAGTGCCCCATGCTTACCAAGGCATGACTGGAAGCCCAGGCTCCTTATCCCAGCCTGTCATGTCCCCACGTGGTGTGAATCCTGCCTGTCCCACACTCCCCTGGTCACTCTCCTCCAGCCCTGCCAGACTGCCCTCTTCTTCTGGAACAGGCCAAGCTGAATGCACGTCATGTCTGACCTCTAGGAATATCCGTTACTTTGTGAGCATGGCTCTGCTTCAGGAAGACGGGCTGCATTGTCACTAGAGAAGACGGGATGGAGGTTCCTTAAAAACCTACAAATGGACTTACCTGATGATCCAGCCTTCCCACGCCTGGGGATATGTCAAGAGAAAACTCTAACTCAAAAAGTCCCATGCACCTCAATGCTCACAGCAGCCCTATTTGTATTAGCCAGGACGTGGAACTAACCCCAACATCTAACGACTGGTGACTGGATAAAGAAGTCGTTGTCTTTTTATGCCGCGGAATACTACACAGCCGCGAAAAAGGATGGAACCATGCCATTTGCGGCAACATGGTTGGACACAGAGATAGTCATTCTGAGTGAAGTAAGCCAGAAGAGAGAAAAATGCCGCATGACACAACTTCCATGTGAAATCTAAGAAAAAAAGACAGAAATGATCTTAACTGCAAAAGACAAATAGAGCCACAGACATAGAGAAACAAACTTATGGTTACCAGGGAGGGACGGCGGTGGGAAGGGGTAAATATGGGCATCGGAAAATTGCCCGTCTTGGGGAGTGGTGGACATGTTAGCTCTCTTGATTGTGGCGATGGCTTTCTGGGTGTAGACATGTATGAAAATTGATCAAATACTACACGTGAGATGTGTCTAATTGACGGAACAGAACTCGTAGCCCTGTAAAGGTGTTTTAAAACAAAGAGATGGGCTGCATTGTGTCCTATGTTTCTATGTGTCTTCAGGGAGGTCTCAGGGGGGCGGTGCTGGCCTTCCTGCCAACACGATGACATGAAGCCCGAACAATCCCCCAATCGATGGGAAGAAGAGACGAGCCATGGTCACATCTGGACCCCAAGCTTACACGTGGTGCATGGGTGCCATTTATCGCCAATCCAGCGAGGTTCCGGCCAGAGCTAGAGGCCGGGGCAGCGAACCGGGAGCGGCACTAAGGAGCATCGTGGCGCAGAGGCTGGACTGGGGGCCCGCAGGCTCCTCCCAGGAGGAGCCTCAGGGTTTGGGAGGTGGCTAACGTGCCTGCTTCGTGTCACCAGCAAGTGATGCCACCCGTGGAAAATCAGCTGGAATCCTGAGCCGGGTCAGCCGTGGGTGATGCGGTAGAGGCTGCTTGCTAGCAGAGGGGACGCCAGACGGACGGTGAAGCAAGCAACAGGCTGCTGAGCTTCCGGCCTGTGTTTACCGTGCTTTCCGTGTCTCCCTGCATCTCAGGGTCACCCGGAGGAATTCGTGTGGAGTTTAGAGGCCGACGGCCTCTCGGTTCCTCATCAGCCTGGCAAGCCCCCCAGCCCTCTGCGGCCAGACCTCTGCGAGCGTCTTTCCCTTGTTCTAGCAAAACCCTCCCCACCCTCGCCTGCGGCGGGCTTTTGTTTTTTTAATTGATGGCAGTGAGGATACCTTACAGCCTCCTCCGGCCCTTCCTTAGGGCTTCTGCCCTTAGAGCACGGCAAGGGGCGGCCCCCCAACCCCCACCCCCGACACCCCCGCGCTGTCCTGGGTCCTGAACTACAGAGGGTCCCTCTGGCCCTGACACTCCCTCTGGCCACGCCCTCTACGGGGTGGAGTCAGCAGGGCCAAGGGGACACGCCCATTGGCTCCACCCCGTGCTCTGGAATCCCAGGACCCCGAATGCCCTGCCCCAGCAGCCCCTGACCCGCTTGTAGTTTCTGCACCGGCTCTCCCCGGAGTTCAGCATCCCAGGACTCACAGAGAGGCCAACGGGCAGCTGTTGGCATGGAGGTTACGGACAGAGCCCGGATGTGAGGTCTGAGTGTCCCCCTGTGCACATCCAAGGCCCCTTGGGGCATGGGATGGACCCAGCATTGGGCAGAAAAGGGTCAGGCTGGCGGTCAGAGACTGGGAATCGGCTCTCCCCGCACTGTCGCTTTCTTCGCAGGACTCCCCTGAGTCTGGGAATTCTAAAGTTGAGCCTGGACGTGTGTGGCACGTGGCAGTGACTTTGCGTGTGTGTGCGCGCGCCTGAGGACGTGTGTGGTTGTGTGTATGTTGTGGGGGTGTGCGTGGTCCATGACTCCGTGTGTGTGTGCGTGGGGATGTAGGCGGAGCAGAGTCAGTGTGTGTGCACGTGTGTTTGTGTGTACGTGCATGCATTAGTTTTAAGAATACTAGAAGCTGTCCTTCAGAAGTCTGCAGTAGTAAAAATTGTATGGTGTCCCTCACTGTATAATTCAAACTGAAAATAATCTTCAATCACCAGAAATGTAGTCCCCCCCAGATTCTGATCCCCCCTCCCATACCGATTATGCCCTCATTGTACTGATGAGGAAACTAGCTTAGAGATGTTAAGTGGCTCAGCCCAGGGCATGGAGCTCGCGAGCCCAGGGCCAGGACGCAGTCCAAGCGGCGCGGCTCCAGAGGCCTGGAGCCCTGCTCACGACCGCGCGTGGCCTCTTGGCCGGGGGGGTGCGGGGGGTGGGGGTGGGGTGGGGGTGGGGGGAAGAGATCCTGACGGGCCGGGGCCAGCGTGCAGGCTGCCCAAGCCGCGGACTCTGCAAGTCGGGTGGAGAGTACCTGACGGCAGACGAGGGTAAAGGACTGCTCAGAAATCAGGTTCCTAGATCTTCGATGAGTAAGGAGGCTCAGTGCTCATCCTCGATCCCTTTGCTGGTGGCTAAAAGGGAGCAAGGCCCACGAGCGCGCTTCTGGGAGCGGCCTGCCAAAACCTGGAGCAGGGCTGCTCAGGACTGGCTCTGCAGCAGGAGCAGAGGGGGGCAATGTCGCCACCTGGTGGACATCCTTGGTAGTGGCAGTAGGAGGCCTAGCAGCCTGGGTATGGAGGCGGCAGGACGAGGTCCTAGTGGATGATCGTTTTCACATGGCTTAAAAAGCATTGCTTCATAGATTTTATCCACATTGGGGTCTATCCTACGATGGTAAATACGGTCTCCGTTACTCCATCTTAGCTGCATTGATTAATTTTTTTGAGGTTAGTTTTCTCTTCAATGATTTGGAAGCTATATTGTCTTCCAATTAAAATTCCCTCTAAGTTTTAATAAGTCATCTCTAAGTTCATAACTATATATATAATTGGACCAGTATTGCTATAACAGTCTCAAAAACGGGATAATCTATTAGATCTTGTTTCTCAATCATGATACATTTAGCATATTTTACCTCTCTGCTGTTCCCCATTGTGTGCGTGTGTGCGCGTGCGCGGGCTACAGTTCCTGCTTTTTAGACAGTTGCTTTCAGTTTGTTGCATTCGCAATGAAAATATAGGTATAAACATCTTGGATTTAATTGCTCGCTACCGCTATTTAATCCCATGTCTTTCCCATTTTTGAGTTATTTACTTCTTTCCCAATCAAATGGACTCATGATTGGCTAATTTTTTTCCAGCGGTAGACTTGGAACCCATACCAGTCTATACGCAGCTTTATGTTCTCCTCAGCAACACCTCTCAGCCTCAACACCCAACAACACTCTCCGTATCTAGGGCCCCAAGGCTTGTTTTAAAATGCGGCATTGTTTCTCATGTCCCCCCGCCCCCCTCCCGCCCCAAAAAGGAAGCAAGAATCTTCCTTGATTTAACGTGCTGCCTTTTTAGGACTGGCTAGTCTTGTCTGGTGAATGGATATTAAGAGAGATTTCCTTAAACTTCCTCCTGCTTCGTGCCATAACTCGACTTCATTGAGAAGCATGTTTTTCCCGTTTCTAAGACGGGCTTCCGCTTTGAACTGCTAAACCATCACGGCACACTTTTTCTCCATACTTATTCCTGGAAAACTGAGCTCTCTGCCGGAGTAAAGACGGTTCCCGTCAGAGAAGTGTGGCTCCCTGTCCCAAGGTCAAAGTGTAGAAGAAAGGGAAGATTCCTGTTTCCGAGGGTTCCATTTTGTCAGGTTAGAGATCTAGTCATCCGTGTGGCTGCGGTGGAATCTGCAGTATCTTGCCTCACAGTTTCCTTTTTCTGGCTTAGCAGGGGAGCCGCATTAGCTGAGGTCGCGGCGCTATGGCCCTTGTCAGGATCCCGGTGCTGAGGCAGCCCCTTCCCCCCACCCCCTCTCCTTGTCATTTTGATCGTGCAAACTGGGTGCCAGCTGTGTGAACCCTGCTCCTGGCCGCCAGGATTGCCCCCCCCCCCCACGCGACGTGTCCCCAGTTCCTCGGCGTCCCTCACTGCAACCAGCTAGCTCCAGGAAGGGTGCGAGCTGGCTTCCGCTGTCGTCCTTCCTCCTTCCTGTCCAGGCGGGCCCTCCTTTTGCGCTAGTCGGCCCGAAACCTTCTCTCCCGCGCTGCATAGGCTGAAGGAATGCCTCAGCGTTTGCAGCCGCTAGAGGGCGCTCTTCTCCTCTCTTTGGGCCCCTTCAGCGCTTCCAGTGGAAATTTCCGAGGTGGGAAGGGCTTGGGGGTTCTCTGTATCTAGGGGCTCCCGATCCAGCCGATTCAACTAACTGTGGGTTGAAAATATTCGGGAAAAAACGGAAAGTTTCGAAAAGCGACAATTGAACTTGCCACACACCGGCAACCGCTTACATAGCATTCACGTTGCCTTGCATGCCGCGCGTCACCTAGAGATGATTTAAAGTACACAGGAGGACACAGCGAAAGAGAATGTGACAATGACTGTATGGGTATGTTTATGCATAAGTGGAAAATTGTGCTCTAGACTGGAATTCGACACAACATTGTAAAAACGACAACAACGTGGAAGAAAAGTATGTTTGTATGTAAAAAATAAAGTCCTATGTCATTTTGTATAAGAGGCATCAGCATCCATGGATTTTGGCATCTGTGGGGAGTCCTGGAACCAGTGCCCCATGCTTACCAAGGCATGACTGGAAGCCCAGGCTCCTTATCCCAGCCCGTCATGTCCCCACGTGGTGTGAATCCTGCCTGTCCCACACTCCCCTGGTCACTCTCCTCCAGCCCTGCCAGACTGCCCTCTTCTTCTGGAACAGGCCAAGCTGAATGCACGTCATGTCTGACCTCTAGGAATATCCGTTACTTTGTGAGCATGGCTCTGCTTCAGGAAGACGGGCTGCATTGTCACTAGAGAAGACGGGATGGAGGTTCCTTAAAAACCTACAAATGGACTTACCTGATGATCCAGCCTTCCCACGCCTGGGGATATGTCAAGAGAAAACTCTAACTCAAAAAGTCCCATGCACCTCAATGCTCACAGCAGCCCTGTTTGTATTAGCCAGGACGTGGAACTAACCCCAACATCTAACGACTGGTGACTGGATAAAGAAGTCGTTGTCTTTTTATGCCGCGGAATACTACACAGCCGCGAAAAAGGATGGAACCATGCCATTTGCGGCAACATGGTTGGACACAGAGATAGTCATTCTGAGTGAAGTAAGCCAGAAGAGAGAAAAATGCCGCATGACACAACTTCCATGTGAAATCTAAGAAAAAAAGACAGAAATGATCTTAACTGCAAAAGACAAATAGAGCCACAGACATAGAGAAACAAACTTATGGTTACCAGGGAGGGACGGCGGTGGGAAGGGGTAAATATGGGCATCGGAAAATTGCCCGTCTTGGGGAGTGGTGGACATGTTAGCTCTCTTGATTGTGGCGATGGCTTTCTGGGTGTAGACATGTATGAAAATTGATCAAATACTACACGTGAGATGTGTCTAATTGACGGAACAGAACTCGTAGCCCTGTAAAGGTGTTTTAAAACAAAGAGATGGGCTGCATTGTGTCCTATGTTTCTATGTGTCTTCAGGGAGGTCTCAGGGGGGCGGTGCTGGCCTTCCTGCCAACACGATGACATGAAGCCCGAACAATCCCCCAATCGATGGGAAGAAGAGACGAGCCATGGTCACATCTGGACCCCAAGCTTACACGTGGTGCATGGGTGCCATTTATCGCCAATCCAGCGAGGTTCCGGCCAGAGCTAGAGGCCGGGGCAGCGAACCGGGAGCGGCACTAAGGAGCATCGTGGCGCAGAGGCTGGACTGGGGGCCCGCAGGCTCCTCCCAGGAGGAGCCTCAGGGTTTGGGAGGTGGCTAACGTGCCTGCTTCGTGTCACCAGCAAGTGATGCCACCCGTGGAAAATCAGCTGGAATCCTGAGCCGGGTCAGCCGTGGGTGATGCGGTAGAGGCTGCTTGCTAGCAGAGGGGACGCCAGACGGACGGTGAAGCAAGCAACAGGCTGCTGAGCTTCCGGCCTGTGTTTACCGTGCTTTCCGTGTCTCCCTGCATCTCAGGGTCACCCGGAGGAATTCGTGTGGAGTTTAGAGGCCGACGGCCTCTCGGTTCCTCATCAGCCTGGCAAGCCCCCCAGCCCTCTGCGGCCAGACCTCTGCGAGCGTCTTTCCCTTGTTCTAGCAAAACCCTCCCCACCCTCGCCTGCGGCGGGCTTTTGTTTTTTTAATTGATGGCAGTGAGGATACCTTACAGCCTCCTCCGGCCCTTCCTTAGGGCTTCTGCCCTTAGAGCACGGCAAGGGGCGGCCCCCCAACCCCCACCCCCGACACCCCCGCGCTGTCCTGGGTCCTGAACTACAGAGGGTCCCTCTGGCCCTGACACTCCCTCTGGCCACGCCCTCTACGGGGTGGAGTCAGCAGGGCCAAGGGGACACGCCCATTGGCTCCACCCCGTGCTCTGGAATCCCAGGACCCCGAATGCCCTGCCCCAGCAGCCCCTGACCCGCTTGTAGTTTCTGCACCGGCTCTCCCCGGAGTTCAGCATCCCAGGACTCACAGAGAGGCCAACGGGCAGCTGTTGGCATGGAGGTTACGGACAGAGCCCGGATGTGAGGTCTGAGTGTCCCCCTGTGCACATCCAAGGCCCCTTGGGGCATGGGATGGACCCAGCATTGGGCAGAAAAGGGTCAGGCTGGCGGTCAGAGACTGGGAATCGGCTCTCCCCGCACTGTCGCTTTCTTCGCAGGACTCCCCTGAGTCTGGGAATTCTAAAGTTGAGCCTGGACGTGTGTGGCACGTGGCAGTGACTTTGCGTGTGTGTGCGCGCGCCTGAGGACGTGTGTGGTTGTGTGTATGTTGTGGGGGTGTGCGTGGTCCATGACTCCGTGTGTGTGTGCGTGGGGATGTAGGCGGAGCAGAGTCAGTGTGTGTGCACGTGTGTTTGTGTGTACGTGCATGCATTAGTTTTAAGAATACTAGAAGCTGTCCTTCAGAAGTCTGCAGTAGTAAAAATTGTATGGTGTCCCTCACTGTATAATTCAAACTGAAAATAATCTTCAATCACCAGAAATGTAGTCCCCCCCAGATTCTGATCCCCCCTCCCATACCGATTATGCCCTCATTGTACTGATGAGGAAACTAGCTTAGAGATGTTAAGTGGCTCAGCCCAGGGCATGGAGCTCGCGAGCCCAGGGCCAGGACGCAGTCCAAGCGGCGCGGCTCCAGAGGCCTGGAGCCCTGCTCACGACCGCGCGTGGCCTCTTGGCCGGGGGGGTGCGGGGGGTGGGGGTGGGGTGGGGGTGGGGGGAAGAGATCCTGACGGGCCGGGGCCAGCGTGCAGGCTGCCCAAGCCGCGGACTCTGCAAGTCGGGTGGAGAGTACCTGACGGCAGACGAGGGTAAAGGACTGCTCAGAAATCAGGTTCCTAGATCTTCGATGAGTAAGGAGGCTCAGTGCTCATCCTCGATCCCTTTGCTGGTGGCTAAAAGGGAGCAAGGCCCACGAGCGCGCTTCTGGGAGCGGCCTGCCAAAACCTGGAGCAGGGCTGCTCAGGACTGGCTCTGCAGCAGGAGCAGAGGGGGGCAATGTCGCCACCTGGTGGACATCCTTGGTAGTGGCAGTAGGAGGCCTAGCAGCCTGGGTATGGAGGCGGCAGGACGAGGTCCTAGTGGATGATCGTTTTCACATGGCTTAAAAAGCATTGCTTCATAGATTTTATCCACATTGGGGTCTATCCTACGATGGTAAATACGGTCTCCGTTACTCCATCTTAGCTGCATTGATTAATTTTTTTGAGGTTAGTTTTCTCTTCAATGATTTGGAAGCTATATTGTCTTCCAATTAAAATTCCCTCTAAGTTTTAATAAGTCATCTCTAAGTTCATAACTATATATATAATTGGACCAGTATTGCTATAACAGTCTCAAAAACGGGATAATCTATTAGATCTTGTTTCTCAATCATGATACATTTAGCATATTTTACCTCTCTGCTGTTCCCCATTGTGTGCGTGTGTGCGCGTGCGCGGGCTACAGTTCCTGCTTTTTAGACAGTTGCTTTCAGTTTGTTGCATTCGCAATGAAAATATAGGTATAAACATCTTGGATTTAATTGCTCGCTACCGCTATTTAATCCCATGTCTTTCCCATTTTTGAGTTATTTACTTCTTTCCCAATCAAATGGACTCATGATTGGCTAATTTTTTTCCAGCGGTAGACTTGGAACCCATACCAGTCTATACGCAGCTTTATGTTCTCCTCAGCAACACCTCTCAGCCTCAACACCCAACAACACTCTCCGTATCTAGGGCCCCAAGGCTTGTTTTAAAATGCGGCATTGTTTCTCATGTCCCCCCGCCCCCCTCCCGCCCCAAAAAGGAAGCAAGAATCTTCCTTGATTTAACGTGCTGCCTTTTTAGGACTGGCTAGTCTTGTCTGGTGAATGGATATTAAGAGAGATTTCCTTAAACTTCCTCCTGCTTCGTGCCATAACTCGACTTCATTGAGAAGCATGTTTTTCCCGTTTCTAAGACGGGCTTCCGCTTTGAACTGCTAAACCATCACGGCACACTTTTTCTCCATACTTATTCCTGGAAAACTGAGCTCTCTGCCGGAGTAAAGACGGTTCCCGTCAGAGAAGTGTGGCTCCCTGTCCCAAGGTCAAAGTGTAGAAGAAAGGGAAGATTCCTGTTTCCGAGGGTTCCATTTTGTCAGGTTAGAGATCTAGTCATCCGTGTGGCTGCGGTGGAATCTGCAGTATCTTGCCTCACAGTTTCCTTTTTCTGGCTTAGCAGGGGAGCCGCATTAGCTGAGGTCGCGGCGCTATGGCCCTTGTCAGGATCCCGGTGCTGAGGCAGCCCCTTCCCCCCACCCCCTCTCCTTGTCATTTTGATCGTGCAAACTGGGTGCCAGCTGTGTGAACCCTGCTCCTGGCCGCCAGGATTGCCCCCCCCCCCACGCGACGTGTCCCCAGTTCCTCGGCGTCCCTCACTGCAACCAGCTAGCTCCAGGAAGGGTGCGAGCTGGCTTCCGCTGTCGTCCTTCCTCCTTCCTGTCCAGGCGGGCCCTCCTTTTGCGCTAGTCGGCCCGAAACCTTCTCTCCCGCGCTGCATAGGCTGAAGGAATGCCTCAGCGTTTGCAGCCGCTAGAGGGCGCTCTTCTCCTCTCTTTGGGCCCCTTCAGCGCTTCCAGTGGAAATTTCCGAGGTGGGAAGGGCTTGGGGGTTCTCTGTATCTAGGGGCTCCCGATCCAGCCGATTCAACTAACTGTGGGTTGAAAATATTCGGGAAAAAACGGAAAGTTTCGAAAAGCGACAATTGAACTTGCCACACACCGGCAACCGCTTACATAGCATTCACGTTGCCTTGCATGCCGCGCGTCACCTAGAGATGATTTAAAGTACACAGGAGGACACAGCGAAAGAGAATGTGACAATGACTGTATGGGTATGTTTATGCATAAGTGGAAAATTGTGCTCTAGACTGGAATTCGACACAACATTGTAAAAACGACAACAACGTGGAAGAAAAGTATGTTTGTATGTAAAAAATAAAGTCCTATGTCATTTTGTATAAGAGGCATCAGCATCCATGGATTTTGGCATCTGTGGGGAGTCCTGGAACCAGTGCCCCATGCTTACCAAGGCATGACTGGAAGCCCAGGCTCCTTATCCCAGCCCGTCATGTCCCCACGTGGTGTGAATCCTGCCTGTCCCACACTCCCCTGGTCACTCTCCTCCAGCCCTGCCAGACTGCCCTCTTCTTCTGGAACAGGCCAAGCTGAATGCACGTCATGTCTGACCTCTAGGAATATCCGTTACTTTGTGAGCATGGCTCTGCTTCAGGAAGACGGGCTGCATTGTCACTAGAGAAGACGGGATGGAGGTTCCTTAAAAACCTACAAATGGACTTACCTGATGATCCAGCCTTCCCACGCCTGGGGATATGTCAAGAGAAAACTCTAACTCAAAAAGTCCCATGCACCTCAATGCTCACAGCAGCCCTGTTTGTATTAGCCAGGACGTGGAACTAACCCCAACATCTAACGACTGGTGACTGGATAAAGAAGTCGTTGTCTTTTTATGCCGCGGAATACTACACAGCCGCGAAAAAGGATGGAACCATGCCATTTGCGGCAACATGGTTGGACACAGAGATAGTCATTCTGAGTGAAGTAAGCCAGAAGAGAGAAAAATGCCGCATGACACAACTTCCATGTGAAATCTAAGAAAAAAAGACAGAAATGATCTTAACTGCAAAAGACAAATAGAGCCACAGACATAGAGAAACAAACTTATGGTTACCAGGGAGGGACGGCGGTGGGAAGGGGTAAATATGGGCATCGGAAAATTGCCCGTCTTGGGGAGTGGTGGACATGTTAGCTCTCTTGATTGTGGCGATGGCTTTCTGGGTGTAGACATGTATGAAAATTAATCAAATACTACACGTGAGATGTGTCTAATTGACGGAACAGAACTCGTAGCCCTGTAAAGGTGTTTTAAAACAAAGAGATGGGCTGCATTGTGTCCTATGTTTCTATGTGTCTTCAGGGAGGTCTCAGGGGGGCGGTGCTGGCCTTCCTGCCAACACGATGACATGAAGCCCGAACAATCCCCCAATCGATGGGAAGAAGAGACGAGCCATGGTCACATCTGGACCCCAAGCTTACACGTGGTGCATGGGTGCCATTTATCGCCAATCCAGCGAGGTTCCGGCCAGAGCTAGAGGCCGGGGCAGCGAACCGGGAGCGGCACTAAGGAGCATCGTGGCGCAGAGGCTGGACTGGGGGCCCGCAGGCTCCTCCCAGGAGGAGCCTCAGGGTTTGGGAGGTGGCTAACGTGCCTGCTTCGTGTCACCAGCAAGTGATGCCACCCGTGGAAAATCAGCTGGAATCCTGAGCCGGGTCAGCCGTGGGTGATGCGGTAAAGGCTGCTTGCTAGCAGAGGGGACGCCAGACGGACGGTGAAGCAAGCAACAGGCTGCTGAGCTTCCGGCCTGTGTTTACCGTGCTTTCCGTGTCTCCCTGCATCTCAGGGTCACCCGGAGGAATTCGTGTGGAGTTTAGAGGCCGACGGCCTCTCGGTTCCTCATCAGCCTGGCAAGCCCCCCAGCCCTCTGCGGCCAGACCTCTGCGAGCGTCTTTCCCTTGTTCTAGCAAAACCCTCCCCACCCTCGCCTGCGGCGGGCTTTTGTTTTTTTAATTGATGGCAGTGAGGATACCTTACAGCCTCCTCCGGCCCTTCCTTAGGGCTTCTGCCCTTAGACCACGGCAAGGGGCGGCCCCCCAACCCCCACCCCCGACACCCCCGCGCTGTCCTGGGTCCTGAACTACAGAGGGTCCCTCTGGCCCTGACACTCCCTCTGGCCACGCCCTCTATGGGGTGGAGTCAGCAGGGCCAAGGGGACACGCCCATTGGCTCCACCCCGTGCTCTGGAATCCCAGGACCCCGAATGCCCTGCCTCAGCAGCCCCTGACCCGCTTGTAGTTTCTGCACCGGCTCTCCCCGGAGTTCAGCATCCCAGGACTCACAGAGAGGCCAACGGGCAGCTGTTGGCATGGAGGTTACGGACAGAGCCCGGATGTGAGGTCTGAGTGTCCCCCTGTGCACATCCAAGGCCCCTTGGGGCATGGGATGGACCCAGCATTGGGAAGAAAAGGGTCAGGCTGGCGATCAGAGACTGGGAATCGGCTCTCCCCGCACTGTCGCTTTCTTCGCAGGACTCCCCTGAGTCTGGGAATTCGAAAGTTGAGCCTGGACGTGTGTGGCACGTGACAGTGACTTTGCGTGTGTGTGCGCGCGCCTGAGGACGTGTGTGGTTGTGTGTATGTTGTGGGGGTGTGTGTGGTCCATGACTCCGTGTGTGTGTGCGTGGGGATGTAGGCGGAGCAGAGTCAGTGTGTGTGCACGTGTGTTTGTGTGTACGTGCATGCGTTAGTTTTAAGAATACTAGAAGCTGTCCTTAAGAAGTCTGCAGTAGTAAAAATTGTATGGTGTCCCTCACTGTATAATTCAAACTGAAAATAATCTTCAATCACCAGAAATGTAGTCCCCCCCAGATTCTGATTTTTCCCCCCCATACCGATTATGCCCTCATTGTACTGATGAGGAAACTAGCTTAGAGATGTTAAGTGGCTCAGCCCAGGGCATGGAGCTCGCGAGCCCAGGGCCAGGACGCAGTCCAAGCGGCGCGGCTCCAGAGGCCTGGAGCCCTGCTCACGACCGCGCGTGGCCTCTTGGCTGGGGGGGTGCGGGGGGTGGGGGTGGGGTGGGGGTGGGGGGAAGAGATCCTGACGGGCCGGGGCCAGCGTGCAGGCTGCCCAAGCCGCGGACTCTGCAAGTCGGGTGGAGAGTACCTGACGGCAGACGAGGGTAAAGGACTGCTCAGAAATCAGATAGGTTCCTAGATCTTCGATGAGTAAGGAGGCTCAGTGCTCATCCTCGATCCCTTTGCTGGTGGCTAAAAGGGAGCAAGGCCCACGAGCGCGCTTCTGGGAGCGGCCTGCCAAAACCTGGAGCAGGGCTGCTCAGGACTGGCTCTGCAGCAGGAGCAGAGGGGGGCAATGTCGCCACCTGGTGGACATCCTTGGTAGTGGCAGTAGGAGGCCTAGCAGCCTGGGTATGGAGGCGGCAGGCCGAGGTCCTAGTGGATGATCGTTTTCACATGGCTTAAAAAGCATTGCTTCATAGATTTTATCCACATTGGGGTCTATCCTACGATGGTAAATACGGTCTCCGTTACTCCATCTTAGCTGCATTGATTAATTTTTTTGAGGTTAGTTTTCTCTTCAATGATTTGGAAGCTATATTGTCTTCCAATTAAAATTCCCTCTAAGTTTTAATAAGTCATCTCTAAGTTCATAACTATATATATAATTGGACCAGTATTGCTATAACAGTCTCAAAAACGGGATAATCTATTAGATCTTGTTTCTCAATCATGATACATTTAGCATATTTTACCTCTCTGCTGTTCCCCATTGTGTGCGTGTGTGCGCGTGCGCGGGCTACAGTTCCTGCTTTTTAGACAGTTGCTTTCAGTTTGTTGCATTCGCAATGAAAATATAGGTATAAACATCTTGGATTTAATTGCTCGCTACCGCTATTTAATCCCATGTCTTTCCCATTTTTGAGTTATTTACTTCTTTCCCAATCAAATGGACTCATGATTGGCTAATTTTTTTCCATCGGTAGACTTGGAACCCATACCAGTCTATACGCAGCTTTATGTTCTCCTCAGCAACACCTCTCAGCCTCAACACCCAACAACACTCTCCGTATCTAGGGCCCCAAGGCTTGTTTTAAAATGCGGCATTGTTTCTCATGTCCCCCCGCCCCCCTCCCGCCCCAAAAAGGAAGCAAGAATCTTCCTTGATTTAACGTGCTGCCTTTTTAGGACTGGCTAGTCTTGTCTGGTGAATGGATATTAAGAGAGATTTCCTTAAACTTCCTCCTGCTTCGTGCCATAACTCGACTTCATTGAGAAGCATGTTTTTCCCGTTTCTAAGACGGGCTTCCGCTTTGAACTGCTAAACCATCACGGCACACTTTTTCTCCATACTTATTCCTGGAAAACTGAGCTCTCTGCCGGAGTAAAGACGGTTCCCGTCAGAGAAGTGTGGCTCCCTGTCCCAAGGTCAAAGTGTAGAAGAAAGGGAAGATTCCTGTTTCCGAGGGTTCCATTTTGTCAGGTTAGAGATCTAGTCATCCGTGTGGCTGCGGTGGAATCTGCAGTATCTTGCCTCACAGTTTCCTTTTTCTGGCTTAGCAGGGGAGCCGCATTAGCTGAGGTCGCGGCGCTATGGCCCTTGTCAGGATCCCGGTGCTGAGGCAGCCCCTTCCCCCCACCCCCTCTCCTTGTCATTTTGATCGTGCAAACTGGGTGCCAGCTGTGTGAACCCTGCTCCTGGCCGCCAGGATTGCCCCCCCCTCCCCACGCGACGTGTCCCCAGTTCCTCGGCGTCCCTCACTGCAACCAGCTAGCTCCAGGAAGGGTGCGAGCTGGCTTCCGCTGTCGTCCTTCCTCCTTCCTGTCCAGGCGGGCCCTCCTTTTGCGCTAGTCGGCCCGAAACCTTCTCTCCCGCGCTGCATAGGCTGAAGGAATGCCTCAGCGTTTGCAGCCGCTAGAGGGCGCTCTTCTCCTCTCTTTGGGCCCCTTCAGCGCTTCCAGTGGAAATTTCCGAGGTGGGAAGGGCTTGGGGGTTCTCTGTATCTAGGGGCTCCCGATCCAGCCGATTCAACTAACTGTGGGTTGAAAATATTCGGGAAAAAACGGAAAGTTTCGAAAAGCGACAATTGAACTTGCCACACACCGGCAACCGCTTACATAGCATTCACGTTGCCTTGCATGCCGCGCGTCACCTAGAGATGATTTAAAGTACACAGGAGGACACAGCGAAAGAGAATGTGACAATGACTGTATGGGTATGTTTATGCATAAGTGGAAAATTGTGCTCTAGACTGGAATTCGACACAACATTGTAAAAACGACAACAACGTGGAAGAAAAGTATGTTTGTATGTAAAAAATAAAGTCCTATGTCATTTTGTATAAGAGGCATCAGCATCCATGGATTTTGGCATCTGTGGGGAGTCCTGGAACCAGTGCCCCATGCTTACCAAGGCATGACTGGAAGCCCAGGCTCCTTATCCCAGCCTGTCATGTCCCCACGTGGTGTGAATCCTGCCTGTCCCACACTCCCCTGGTCACTCTCCTCCAGCCCTGCCAGACTGCCCTCTTCTTCTGGAACAGGCCAAGCTGAATGCACGTCATGTCTGACCTCTAGGAATATCCGTTACTTTGTGAGCATGGCTCTGCTTCAGGAAGACGGGCTGCATTGTCACTAGAGAAGACGGGATGGAGGTTCCTTAAAAACCTACAAATGGACTTACCTGATGATCCAGCCTTCCCACGCCTGGGGATATGTCAAGAGAAAACTCTAACTCAAAAAGTCCCATGCACCTCAATGCTCACAGCAGCCCTATTTGTATTAGCCAGGACGTGGAACTAACCCCAACATCTAACGACTGGTGACTGGATAAAGAAGTCGTTGTCTTTTTATGCCGCGGAATACTACACAGCCGCGAAAAAGGATGGAACCATGCCATTTGCGGCAACATGGTTGGACACAGAGATAGTCATTCTGAGTGAAGTAAGCCAGAAGAGAGAAAAATGCCGCATGACACAACTTCCATGTGAAATCTAAGAAAAAAAGACAGAAATGATCTTAACTGCAAAAGACAAATAGAGCCACAGACATAGAGAAACAAACTTATGGTTACCAGGGAGGGACGGCGGTGGGAAGGGGTAAATATGGGCATCGGAAAATTGCCCGTCTTGGGGAGTGGTGGACATGTTAGCTCTCTTGATTGTGGCGATGGCTTTCTGGGTGTAGACATGTATGAAAATTAATCAAATACTACACGTGAGATGTGTCTAATTGACGGAACAGAACTCGTAGCCCTGTAAAGGTGTTTTAAAACAAAGAGATGGGCTGCATTGTGTCCTATGTTTCTATGTGTCTTCAGGGAGGTCTCAGGGGGGCGGTGCTGGCCTTCCTGCCAACACGATGACATGAAGCCCGAACAATCCCCCAATCGATGGGAAGAAGAGACGAGCCATGGTCACATCTGGACCCCAAGCTTACACGTGGTGCATGGGTGCCATTTATCGCCAATCCAGCGAGGTTCCGGCCAGAGCTAGAGGCCGGGGCAGCGAACCGGGAGCGGCACTAAGGAGCATCGTGGCGCAGAGGCTGGACTGGGGGCCCGCAGGCTCCTCCCAGGAGGAGCCTCAGGGTTTGGGAGGTGGCTAACGTGCCTGCTTCGTGTCACCAGCAAGTGATGCCACCCGTGGAAAATCAGCTGGAATCCTGAGCCGGGTCAGCCGTGGGTGATGCGGTAAAGGCTGCTTGCTAGCAGAGGGGACGCCAGACGGACGGTGAAGCAAGCAACAGGCTGCTGAGCTTCCGGCCTGTGTTTACCGTGCTTTCCGTGTCTCCCTGCATCTCAGGGTCACCCGGAGGAATTCGTGTGGAGTTTAGAGGCCGACGGCCTCTCGGTTCCTCATCAGCCTGGCAAGCCCCCCAGCCCTCTGCGGCCAGACCTCTGCGAGCGTCTTTCCCTTGTTCTAGCAAAACCCTCCCCACCCTCGCCTGCGGCGGGCTTTTGTTTTTTTAATTGATGGCAGTGAGGATACCTTACAGCCTCCTCCGGCCCTTCCTTAGGGCTTCTGCCCTTAGACCACGGCAAGGGGCGGCCCCCCAACCCCCACCCCCGACACCCCCGCGCTGTCCTGGGTCCTGAACTACAGAGGGTCCCTCTGGCCCTGACACTCCCTCTGGCCACGCCCTCTACGGGGTGGAGTCAGCAGGGCCAAGGGGACACGCCCATTGGCTCCACCCCGTGCTCTGGAATCCCAGGACCCCGAATGCCCTGCCCCAGCAGCCCCTGTCCCGCTTGTAGTTTCTGCACCGGCTCTCCCCGGAGTTCAGCATCCCAGGACTCACAGAGAGGCCAACGGGCAGCTGTTGGCATGGAGGTTACGGACAGAGCCCGGATGTGAGGTCTGAGTGTCCCCCTGTGCACATCCAAGGCCCCTTGGGGCATGGGATGGACCCAGCATTGGGAAGAAAAGGGTCAGGCTGGCGATCAGAGACTGGGAATCGGCTCTCCCCGCACTGTCGCTTTCTTCGCAGGACTCCCCTGAGTCTGGGAATTCTAAAGTTGAGCCTGGACGTGTGTGGCACGTGGCAGTGACTTTGCGTGTGTGTGCGCGCGCCTGAGGACGTGTGTGGTTGTGTGTATGTTGTGGGGGTGTGCGTGGTCCATGACTCCGTGTGTGTGTGCGTGGGGATGTAGGCGGAGCAGAGTCAGTGTGTGTGCACGTGTGTTTGTGTGTACGTGCATGCATTAGTTTTAAGAATACTAGAAGCTGTCCTTCAGAAGTCTGCAGTAGTAAAAATTGTATGGTGTCCCTCACTGTATAATTCAAACTGAAAATAATCTTCAATCACCAGAAATGTAGTCCCCCCCAGATTCTGATCCCCCCTCCCATACCGATTATGCCCTCATTGTACTGATGAGGAAACTAGCTTAGAGATGTTAAGTGGCTCAGCCCAGGGCATGGAGCTCGCGAGCCCAGGGCCAGGACGCAGTCCAAGCGGCGCGGCTCCAGAGGCCTGGAGCCCTGCTCACGACCGCGCGTGGCCTCTTGGCCGGGGGGGTGCGGGGGGTGGGGGTGGGGTGGGGGTGGGGGGAAGAGATCCTGACGGGCCGGGGCCAGCGTGCAGGCTGCCCAAGCCGCGGACTCTGCAAGTCGGGTGGAGAGTACCTGACGGCAGACGAGGGTAAAGGACTGCTCAGAAATCAGATAGGTTCCTAGATCTTCGATGAGTAAGGAGGCTCAGTGCTCATCCTCGATCCCTTTGCTGGTGGCTAAAAGGGAGCAAGGCCCACGAGCGCGCTTCTGGGAGCGGCCTGCCAAAACCTGGAGCAGGGCTGCTCAGGACTGGCTCTGCAGCATTAGCAGAGGGGGGCAATGTCGCCACCTGGTGGACATCCTTGGTAGTGGCAGTAGGAGGCCTAGCAGCCTGGGTATGGAGGCGGCAGGCCGAGGTCCTAGTGGATGATCGTTTTCACATGGCTTAAAAAGCATTGCTTCATAGATTTTATCCACATTGGGGTCTATCCTACGATGGTAAATACGGTCTCCGTTACTCCATCTTAGCTGCATTGATTAATTTTTTTGAGGTTAGTTTTCTCTTCAATGATTTGGAAGCTATATTGTCTTCCAATTAAAATTCCCTCTAAGTTTTAATAAGTCATCTCTAAGTTCATAACTATATATATAATTGGACCAGTATTGCTATAACAGTCTCAAAAACGGGATAATCTATTAGATCTTGTTTCTCAATCATGATACATTTAGCATATTTTACCTCTCTGCTGTTCCCCATTGTGTGCGTGTGTGCGCGTGCGCGGGCTACAGTTCCTGCTTTTTAGACAGTTGCTTTCAGTTTGTTGCATTCGCAATGAAAATATAGGTATAAACATCTTGGATTTAATTGCTCGCTACCGCTATTTAATCCCATGTCTTTCCCATTTTTGAGTTATTTACTTCTTTCCCAATCAAATGGACTCATGATTGGCTAATTTTTTTCCAGCGGTAGACTTGGAACCCATACCAGTCTATACGCAGCTTTATGTTCTCCTCAGCAACACCTCTCAGCCTCAACACCCAACAACACTCTCCGTATCTAGGGCCCCAAGGCTTGTTTTAAAATGCGGCATTGTTTCTCATGTCCCCCCGCCCCCCTCCCGCCCCAAAAAGGAAGCAAGAATCTTCCTTGATTTAACGTGCTGCCTTTTTAGGACTGGCTAGTCTTGTCTGGTGAATGGATATTAAGAGAGATTTCCTTAAACTTCCTCCTGCTTCGTGCCATAACTCGACTTCATTGAGAAGCATGTTTTTCCCGTTTCTAAGACGGGCTTCCGCTTTGAACTGCTAAACCATCACGGCACACTTTTTCTCCATACTTATTCCTGGAAAACTGAGCTCTCTGCCGGAGTAAAGACGGTTCCCGTCAGAGAAGTGTGGCTCCCTGTCCCAAGGTCAAAGTGTAGAAGAAAGGGAAGATTCCTGTTTCCGAGGGTTCCATTTTGTCAGGTTAGAGATCTAGTCATCCGTGTGGCTGCGGTGGAATCTGCAGTATCTTGCCTCACAGTTTCCTTTTTCTGGCTTAGCAGGGGAGCCGCATTAGCTGAGGTCGCGGCGCTATGGCCCTTGTCAGGATCCCGGTGCTGAGGCAGCCCCTTCCCCCCACCCCCTCTCCTTGTCATTTTGATCGTGCAAACTGGGTGCCAGCTGTGTGAACCCTGCTCCTGGCCGCCAGGATTGCCCCCCCCTCCCCACGCGACGTGTCCCCAGTTCCTCGGCGTCCCTCACTGCAACCAGCTAGCTCCAGGAAGGGTGCGAGCTGGCTTCCGCTGTCGTCCTTCCTCCTTCCTGTCCAGGCGGGCCCTCCTTTTGCGCTAGTCGGCCCGAAACCTTCTCTCCCGCGCTGCATAGGCTGAAGGAATGCCTCAGCGTTTGCAGCCGCTAGAGGGCGCTCTTCTCCTCTCTTTGGGCCCCTTCAGCGCTTCCAGTGGAAATTTCCGAGGTGGGAAGGGCTTGGGGGTTCTCTGTATCTAGGGGCTCCCGATCCAGCCGATTCAACTAACTGTGGGTTGAAAATATTCGGGAAAAAACGGAAAGTTTCGAAAAGCGACAATTGAACTTGCCACACACCGGCAACCGCTTACATAGCATTCACGTTGCCTTGCATGCCGCGCGTCACCTAGAGATGATTTAAAGTACACAGGAGGACACAGCGAAAGAGAATGTGACAATGACTGTATGGGTATGTTTATGCATAAGTGGAAAATTGTGCTCTAGACTGGAATTCGACACAACATTGTAAAAACGACAACAACGTGGAAGAAAAGTATGTTTGTATGTAAAAAATAAAGTCCTATGTCATTTTGTATAAGAGGCATCAGCATCCATGGATTTTGGCATCTGTGGGGAGTCCTGGAACCAGTGCCCCATGCTTACCAAGGCATGACTGGAAGCCCAGGCTCCTTATCCCAGCCTGTCATGTCCCCACGTGGTGTGAATCCTGCCTGTCCCACACTCCCCTGGTCACTCTCCTCCAGCCCTGCCAGACTGCCCTCTTCTTCTGGAACAGGCCAAGCTGAATGCACGTCATGTCTGACCTCTAGGAATATCCGTTACTTTGTGAGCATGGCTCTGCTTCAGGAAGACGGGCTGCATTGTCACTAGAGAAGACGGGATGGAGGTTCCTTAAAAACCTACAAATGGACTTACCTGATGATCCAGCCTTCCCACGCCTGGGGATATGTCAAGAGAAAACTCTAACTCAAAAAGTCCCATGCACCTCAATGCTCACAGCAGCCCTATTTGTATTAGCCAGGACGTGGAACTAACCCCAACATCTAACGACTGGTGACTGGATAAAGAAGTCGTTGTCTTTTTATGCCGCGGAATACTACACAGCCGCGAAAAAGGATGGAACCATGCCATTTGCGGCAACATGGTTGGACACAGAGATAGTCATTCTGAGTGAAGTAAGCCAGAAGAGAGAAAAATGCCGCATGACACAACTTCCATGTGAAATCTAAGAAAAAAAGACAGAAATGATCTTAACTGCAAAAGACAAATAGAGCCACAGACATAGAGAAACAAACTTATGGTTACCAGGGAGGGACGGCGGTGGGAAGGGGTAAATATGGGCATCGGAAAATTGCCCGTCTTGGGGAGTGGTGGACATGTTAGCTCTCTTGATTGTGGCGATGGCTTTCTGGGTGTAGACATGCATGAAAATTGATCAAATACTACCCGTGAGATGTGTCTAATTGACGGAACAGAACTCGTAGCCCTGTAAAGGTGTTTTAAAACAAAGAGATGGGCTGCATTGTGTCCTATGTTTCTATGTGTCTTCAGGGAGGTCTCAGGGGGGCGGTGCTGGCCTTCCTGCCAACACGATGACATGAAGCCCGAACAATCCCCCAATCGATGGGAAGAAGAGACGAGCCATGGTCACATCTGGACCCCAAGCTTACACGTGGTGCATGGGTGCCATTTATCGCCAATCCAGCGAGGTTCCGGCCAGAGCTAGAGGCCGGGGCAGCGAACCGGGAGCGGCACTAAGGAGCATCGTGGCGCAGAGGCTGGACTGGGGGCCCGCAGGCTCCTCCCAGGAGGAGCCTCAGGGTTTGGGAGGTGGCTAACGTGCCTGCTTCGTGTCACCAGCAAGTGATGCCACCCGTGGAAAATCAGCTGGAATCCTGAGCCGGGTCAGCCGTGGGTGATGCGGTAAAGGCTGCTTGCTAGCAGAGGGGACGCCAGACGGACGGTGAAGCAAGCAACAGGCTGCTGAGCTTCCGGCCTGTGTTTACCGTGCTTTCCGTGTCTCCCTGCATCTCAGGGTCACCCGGAGGAATTCGTGTGGAGTTTAGAGGCCGACGGCCTCTCGGTTCCTCATCAGCCTGGCAAGCCCCCCAGCCCTCTGCGGCCAGACCTCTGCGAGCGTCTTTCCCTTGTTCTAGCAAAACCCTCCCCACCCTCGCCTGCGGCGGGCTTTTGTTTTTTTAATTGATGGCAGTGAGGATACCTTACAGCCTCCTCCGGCCCTTCCTTAGGGCTTCTGCCCTTAGAGCACGGCAAGGGGCGGCCCCCCAACCCCCACCCCCGACACCCCCGCGCTGTCCTGGGTCCTGAACTACAGAGGGTCCCTCTGGCCCTGACACTCCCTCTGGCCACGCCCTCTACGGGGTGGAGTCAGCAGGGCCAAGGGGACACGCCCATTGGCTCCACCCCGTGCTCTGGAATCCCAGGACCCCGAATGCCCTGCCCCAGCAGCCCCTGTCCCG
The DNA here is from genome assembly GCF_048564905.1 of Vicugna pacos. Classification (NCBI taxonomy): domain Eukaryota; kingdom Metazoa; phylum Chordata; class Mammalia; order Artiodactyla; family Camelidae; genus Vicugna; species Vicugna pacos. The sequence goes on from NW_027328761.1 coordinate 340,497, forward strand.
CTTGTAGTTTCTGCACCGGCTCTCCCCGGAGTTCAGCATCCCAGGACTCACAGAGAGGCCAACGGGCAGCTGTTGGCATGGAGGTTACGGACAGAGCCCGGATGTGAGGTCTGAGTGTCCCCCTGTGCACATCCAAGGCCCCTTGGGGCATGGGATGGACCCAGCATTGGGAAGAAAAGGGTCAGGCTGGCGGTCAGAGACTGGGAATCGGCTCTCCCCGCACTGTCGCTTTCTTCGCAGGACTCCCCTGAGTCTGGGAATTCTAAAGTTGAGCCTGGACGTGTGTGGCACGTGGCAGTGACTTTGCGTGTGTGTGCGCGCGCCTGAGGACGTGTGTGGTTGTGTGTATGTTGTGGGGGTGTGCGTGGTCCATGACTCCGTGTGTGTGTGCGTGGGGATGTAGGCGGAGCAGAGTCAGTGTGTGTGCACGTGTGTTTGTGTGTACGTGCATGCATTAGTTTTAAGAATACTAGAAGCTGTCCTTCAGAAGTCTGCAGTAGTAAAAATTGTATGGTGTCCCTCACTGTATAATTCAAACTGAAAATAATCTTCAATCACCAGAAATGTAGTCCCCCCCAGATTCTGATCCCCCCTCCCATACTGATTATGCCCTCATTGTACTGATGAGGAAACTAGCTTAGAGATGTTAAGTGGCTCAGCCCAGGGCATGGAGCTCGCGAGCCCAGGGCCAGGACGCAGTCCAAGCGGCGCGGCTCCAGAGGCCTGGAGCCCTGCTCACGACCGCGCGTGGCCTCTTGGCCGGGGGGGTGCGGGGGGTGGGGGTGGGGTGGGGGTGGGGGGAAGAGATCCTGACGGGCCGGGGCCAGCGTGCAGGCTGCCCAAGCCGCGGACTCTGCAAGTCGGGTGGAGAGTACCTGACGGCAGACGAGGGTAAAGGACTGCTCAGAAATCAGATAGGTTCCTAGATCTTCGATGAGTAAGGAGGCTCAGTGCTCATCCTCGATCCCTTTGCTGGTGGCTAAAAGGGAGCAAGGCCCACGAGCGCGCTTCTGGGAGCGGCCTGCCAAAACCTGGAGCAGGGCTGCTCAGGACTGGCTCTGCAGCAGGAGCAGAGGGGGGCAATGTCGCCACCTGGTGGACATCCTTGGTAGTGGCAGTAGGAGGCCTAGCAGCCTGGGTATGGAGGCGGCAGGCCGAGGTCCTAGTGGATGATCGTTTTCACATGGCTTAAAAAGCATTGCTTCATAGATTTTATCCACATTGGGGTCTATCCTACGATGGTAAATACGGTCTCCGTTACTCCATCTTAGCTGCATTGATTAATTTTTTTGAGGTTAGTTTTCTCTTCAATGATTTGGAAGCTATATTGTCTTCCAATTAAAATTCCCTCTAAGTTTTAATAAGTCATCTCTAAGTTCATAACTATATATATAATTGGACCAGTATTGCTATAACAGTCTCAAAAACGGGATAATCTATTAGATCTTGTTTCTCAATCATGATACATTTAGCATATTTTACCTCTCTGCTGTTCCCCATTGTGTGCGTGTGTGCGCGTGCGCGGGCTACAGTTCCTGCTTTTTAGACAGTTGCTTTCAGTTTGTTGCGTTCGCAATGAAAATATAGGTATAAACATCTTGGATTTAATTGCTCGCTACCGCTATTTAATCCCATGTCTTTCCCATTTTTGAGTTATTTACTTCTTTCCCAATCAAATGGACTCATGATTGGCTAATTTTTTTCCAGCGGTAGACTTGGAACCCATACCAGTCTATACGCAGCTTTATGTTCTCCTCAGCAACACCTCTCAGCCTCAACACCCAACAACACTCTCCGTATCTAGGGCCCCAAGGCTTGTTTTAAAATGCGGCATTGTTTCTCATGTCCCCCCGCCCCCCTCCCGCCCCAAAAAGGAAGCAAGAATCTTCCTTGATTTAACGTGCTGCCTTTTTAGGACTGGCTAGTCTTGTCTGGTGAATGGATATTAAGAGAGATTTCCTTAAACTTCCTCCTGCTTCGTGCCATAACTCGACTTCATTGAGAAGCATGTTTTTCCCGTTTCTAAGACGGGCTTCCGCTTTGAACTGCTAAACCATCACGGCACACTTTTTCTCCATACTTATTCCTGGAAAACTGAGCTCTCTGCCGGAGTAAAGACGGTTCCCGTCAGAGAAGTGTGGCTCCCTGTCCCAAGGTCAAAGTGTAGAAGAAAGGGAAGATTCCTGTTTCCGAGGGTTCCATTTTGTCAGGTTAGAGATCTAGTCATCCGTGTGGCTGCGGTGGAATCTGCAGTATCTTGCCTCACAGTTTCCTTTTTCTGGCTTAGCAGGGGAGCCGCATTAGCTGAGGTCGCGGCGCTATGGCCCTTGTCAGGATCCCGGTGCTGAGGCAGCCCCTTCCCCCCACCCCCTCTCCTTGTCATTTTGATCGTGCAAACTGGGTGCCAGCTGTGTGAACCCTGCTCCTGGCCGCCAGGATTGCCCCCCCCTCCCCACGCGACGTGTCCCCAGTTCCTCGGCGTCCCTCACTGCAACCAGCTAGCTCCAGGAAGGGTGCGAGCTGGCTTCCGCTGTCGTCCTTCCTCCTTCCTGTCCAGGCGGGCCCTCCTTTTGCGCTAGTCGGCCCGAAACCTTCTCTCCCGCGCTGCATAGGCTGAAGGAATGCCTCAGCGTTTGCAGCCGCTAGAGGGCGCTCTTCTCCTCTCTTTGGGCCCCTTCAGCGCTTCCAGTGGAAATTTCCGAGGTGGGAAGGGCTTGGGGGTTCTCTGTATCTAGGGGCTCCCGATCCAGCCGATTCAACTAACTGTGGGTTGAAAATATTCGGGAAAAAACGGAAAGTTTCGAAAAGCGACAATTGAACTTGCCACACACCGGCAACCGCTTACATAGCATTCACGTTGCCTTGCATGCCGCGCGTCACCTAGAGATGATTTAAAGTACACAGGAGGACACAGCGAAAGAGAATGTGACAATGACTGTATGGGTATGTTTATGCATAAGTGGAAAATTGTGCTCTAGACTGGAATTCGACACAACATTGTAAAAACGACAACAACGTGGAAGAAAAGTATGTTTGTATGTAAAAAATAAAGTCCTATGTCATTTTGTATAAGAGGCATCAGCATCCATGGATTTTGGCATCTGTGGGGAGTCCTGGAACCAGTGCCCCATGCTTACCAAGGCATGACTGGAAGCCCAGGCTCCTTATCCCAGCCTGTCATGTCCCCACGTGGTGTGAATCCTGCCTGTCCCACACTCCCCTGGTCACTCTCCTCCAGCCCTGCCAGACTGCCCTCTTCTTCTGGAACAGGCCAAGCTGAATGCACGTCATGTCTGACCTCTAGGAATATCCGTTACTTTGTGAGCATGGCTCTGCTTCAGGAAGACGGGCTGCATTGTCACTAGAGAAGACGGGATGGAGGTTCCTTAAAAACCTACAAATGGACTTACCTGATGATCCAGCCTTCCCACGCCTGGGGATATGTCAAGAGAAAACTCTAACTCAAAAAGTCCCATGCACCTCAATGCTCACAGCAGCCCTATTTGTATTAGCCAGGACGTGGAACTAACCCCAACATCTAACGACTGGTGACTGGATAAAGAAGTCGTTGTCTTTTTATGCCGCGGAATACTACACAGCCGCGAAAAAGGATGGAACCATGCCATTTGCGGCAACATGGTTGGACACAGAGATAGTCATTCTGAGTGAAGTAAGCCAGAAGAGAGAAAAATGCCGCATGACACAACTTCCATGTGAAATCTAAGAAAAAAAGACAGAAATGATCTTAACTGCAAAAGACAAATAGAGCCACAGACATAGAGAAACAAACTTATGGTTACCAGGGAGGGACGGCGGTGGGAAGGGGTAAATATGGGCATCGGAAAATTGCCCGTCTTGGGGAGTGGTGGACATGTTAGCTCTCTTGATTGTGGCGATGGCTTTCTGGGTGTAGACATGCATGAAAATTGATCAAATACTACCCGTGAGATGTGTCTAATTGACGGAACAGAACTCGTAGCCCTGTAAAGGTGTTTTAAAACAAAGAGATGGGCTGCATTGTGTCCTATGTTTCTATGTGTCTTCAGGGAGGTCTCAGGGGGGCGGTGCTGGCCTTCCTGCCAACACGATGACATGAAGCCCGAACAATCCCCCAATCGATGGGAAGAAGAGACGAGCCATGGTCACATCTGGACCCCAAGCTTACACGTGGTGCATGGGTGCCATTTATCGCCAATCCAGCGAGGTTCCGGCCAGAGCTAGAGGCCGGGGCAGCGAACCGGGAGCGGCACTAAGGAGCATCGTGGCGCAGAGGCTGGACTGGGGGCCCGCAGGCTCCTCCCAGGAGGAGCCTCAGGGTTTGGGAGGTGGCTAACGTGCCTGCTTCGTGTCACCAGCAAGTGATGCCACCCGTGGAAAATCAGCTGGAATCCTGAGCCGGGTCAGCCGTGGGTGATGCGGTAAAGGCTGCTTGCTAGCAGAGGGGACGCCAGACGGACGGTGAAGCAAGCAACAGGCTGCTGAGCTTCCGGACTGTGTTTACCGTGCTTTCCGTGTCTCCCTGCATCTCAGGGTCACCCGGAGGAATTCGTGTGGAGTTTAGAGGCCGACGGCCTCTCGGTTCCTCATCAGCCTGGCAAGCCCCCCAGCCCTCTGCGGCCAGACCTCTGCGAGCGTCTTTCCCTTGTTCTAGCAAAACCCTCCCCACCCTCGCCTGCGGCGGGCTTTTGTTTTTTTAATTGATGGCAGTGAGGATACCTTACAGCCTCCTCCGGCCCTTCCTTAGGGCTTCTGCCCTTAGAGCACGGCAAGGGGCGGCCCCCCAACCCCCACCCCCGACACCCCCGCGCTGTCCTGGGTCCTGAACTACAGAGGGTCCCTCTGGCCCTGACACTCCCTCTGGCCACGCCCTCTACGGGGTGGAGTCAGCAGGGCCAAGGGGACACGCCCATTGGCTCCACCCCGTGCTCTGGAATCCCAGGACCCCGAATGCCCTGCCCCAGCAGCCCCTGACCCGCTTGTAGTTTCTGCACCGGCTCTCCCCGGAGTTCAGCATCCCAGGACTCACAGAGAGGCCAACGGGCAGCTGTTGGCATGGAGGTTACGGACAGAGCCCGGATGTGAGGTCTGAGTGTCCCCCTGTGCACATCCAAGGCCCCTTGGGGCATGGGATGGACCCAGCATTGGGCAGAAAAGGGTCAGGCTGGCGGTCAGAGACTGGGAATCGGCTCTCCCCGCACTGTCGCTTTCTTCGCAGGACTCCCCTGAGTCTGGGAATTCTAAAGTTGAGCCTGGACGTGTGTGGCACGTGGCAGTGACTTTGCGTGTGTGTGCGCGCGCCTGAGGACGTGTGTGGTTGTGTGTATGTTGTGGGGGTGTGTGTGGTCCATGACTCCGTGTGTGTGTGCGTGGGGATGTAGGCGGAGCAGAGTCAGTGTGTGTGCACGTGTGTTTGTGTGTACGTGCATGCATTAGTTTTAAGAATACTAGAAGCTGTCCTTCAGAAGTCTGCAGTAGTAAAAATTGTATGGTGTCCCTCACTGTATAATTCAAACTGAAAATAATCTTCAATCACCAGAAATGTAGTCCCCCCCAGATTCTGATCCCCCCTCCCATACTGATTATGCCCTCATTGTACTGATGAGGAAACTAGCTTAGAGATGTTAAGTGGCTCAGCCCAGGGCATGGAGCTCGCGAGCCCAGGGCCAGGACGCAGTCCAAGCGGCGCGGCTCCAGAGGCCTGGAGCCCTGCTCACGACCGCGCGTGGCCTCTTGGCCGGGGGGGTGCGGGGGGTGGGGGTGGGGTGGGGGTGGGGGGAAGAGATCCTGACGGGCCGGGGCCAGCGTGCAGGCTGCCCAAGCCGCGGACTCTGCAAGTCGGGTGGAGAGTACCTGACGGCAGACGAGGGTAAAGGACTGCTCAGAAATCAGATAGGTTCCTAGATCTTCGATGAGTAAGGAGGCTCAGTGCTCATCCTCGATCCCTTTGCTGGTGGCTAAAAGGGAGCAAGGCCCACGAGCGCGCTTCTGGGAGCGGCCTGCCAAAACCTGGAGCAGGGCTGCTCAGGACTGGCTCTGCAGCAGGAGCAGAGGGGGGCAATGTCGCCACCTGGTGGACATCCTTGGTAGTGGCAGTAGGAGGCCTAGCAGCCTGGGTATGGAGGCGGCAGGCCGAGGTCCTAGTGGATGATCGTTTTCACATGGCTTAAAAAGCATTGCTTCATAGATTTTATCCACATTGGGGTCTATCCTACGATGGTAAATACGGTCTCCGTTACTCCATCTTAGCTGCATTGATTAATTTTTTTGAGGTTAGTTTTCTCTTCAATGATTTGGAAGCTATATTGTCTTCCAATTAAAATTCCCTCTAAGTTTTAATAAGTCATCTCTAAGTTCATAACTATATATATAATTGGACCAGTATTGCTATAACAGTCTCAAAAACGGGATAATCTATTAGATCTTGTTTCTCAATCATGATACATTTAGCATATTTTACCTCTCTGCTGTTCCCCATTGTGTGCGTGTGTGCGCGTGCGCGGGCTACAGTTCCTGCTTTTTAGACAGTTGCTTTCAGTTTGTTGCGTTCGCAATGAAAATATAGGTATAAACATCTTGGATTTAATTGCTCGCTACCGCTATTTAATCCCATGTCTTTCCCATTTTTGAGTTATTTACTTCTTTCCCAATCAAATGGACTCATGATTGGCTAATTTTTTTCCAGCGGTAGACTTGGAACCCATACCAGTCTATACGCAGCTTTATGTTCTCCTCAGCAACACCTCTCAGCCTCAACACCCAACAACACTCTCCGTATCTAGGGCCCCAAGGCTTGTTTTAAAATGCGGCATTGTTTCTCATGTCCCCCCGCCCCCCTCCCGCCCCAAAAAGGAAGCAAGAATCTTCCTTGATTTAACGTGCTGCCTTTTTAGGACTGGCTAGTCTTGTCTGGTGAATGGATATTAAGAGAGATTTCCTTAAACTTCCTCCTGCTTCGTGCCATAACTCGACTTCATTGAGAAGCATGTTTTTCCCGTTTCTAAGACGGGCTTCCGCTTTGAACTGCTAAACCATCACGGCACACTTTTTCTCCATACTTATTCCTGGAAAACTGAGCTCTCTGCCGGAGTAAAGACGGTTCCCGTCAGAGAAGTGTGGCTCCCTGTCCCAAGGTCAAAGTGTAGAAGAAAGGGAAGATTCCTGTTTCCGAGGGTTCCATTTTGTCAGGTTAGAGATCTAGTCATCCGTGTGGCTGCGGTGGAATCTGCAGTATCTTGCCTCACAGTTTCCTTTTTCTGGCTTAGCAGGGGAGCCGCATTAGCTGAGGTCGCGGCGCTATGGCCCTTGTCAGGATCCCGGTGCTGAGGCAGCCCCTTCCCCCCACCCCCTCTCCTTGTCATTTTGATCGTGCAAACTGGGTGCCAGCTGTGTGAACCCTGCTCCTGGCCGCCAGGATTGCCCCCCCCTCCCCACGCGACGTGTCCCCAGTTCCTCGGCGTCCCTCACTGCAACCAGCTAGCTCCAGGAAGGGTGCGAGCTGGCTTCCGCTGTCGTCCTTCCTCCTTCCTGTCCAGGCGGGCCCTCCTTTTGCGCTAGTCGGCCCGAAACCTTCTCTCCCGCGCTGCATAGGCTGAAGGAATGCCTCAGCGTTTGCAGCCGCTAGAGGGCGCTCTTCTCCTCTCTTTGGGCCCCTTCAGCGCTTCCAGTGGAAATTTCCGAGGTGGGAAGGGCTTGGGGGTTCTCTGTATCTAGGGGCTCCCGATCCAGCCGATTCAACTAACTGTGGGTTGAAAATATTCGGGAAAAAACGGAAAGTTTCGAAAAGCGACAATTGAACTTGCCACACACCGGCAACCGCTTACATAGCATTCACGTTGCCTTGCATGCCGCGCGTCACCTAGAGATGATTTAAAGTACACAGGAGGACACAGCGAAAGAGAATGTGACAATGACTGTATGGGTATGTTTATGCATAAGTGGAAAATTGTGCTCTAGACTGGAATTCGACACAACATTGTAAAAACGACAACAACGTGGAAGAAAAGTATGTTTGTATGTAAAAAATAAAGTCCTATGTCATTTTGTATAAGAGGCATCAGCATCCATGGATTTTGGCATCTGTGGGGAGTCCTGGAACCAGTGCCCCATGCTTACCAAGGCATGACTGGAAGCCCAGGCTCCTTATCCCAGCCTGTCATGTCCCCACGTGGTGTGAATCCTGCCTGTCCCACACTCCCCTGGTCACTCTCCTCCAGCCCTGCCAGACTGCCCTCTTCTTCTGGAACAGGCCAAGCTGAATGCACGTCATGTCTGACCTCTAGGAATATCCGTTACTTTGTGAGCATGGCTCTGCTTCAGGAAGACGGGCTGCATTGTCACTAGAGAAGACGGGATGGAGGTTCCTTAAAAACCTACAAATGGACTTACCTGATGATCCAGCCTTCCCACGCCTGGGGATATGTCAAGAGAAAACTCTAACTCAAAAAGTCCCATGCACCTCAATGCTCACAGCAGCCCTATTTGTATTAGCCAGGACGTGGAACTAACCCCAACATCTAACGACTGGTGACTGGATAAAGAAGTCGTTGTCTTTTTATGCCGCGGAATACTACACAGCCGCGAAAAAGGATGGAACCATGCCATTTGCGGCAACATGGTTGGACACAGAGATAGTCATTCTGAGTGAAGTAAGCCAGAAGAGAGAAAAATGCCGCATGACACAACTTCCATGTGAAATCTAAGAAAAAAAGACAGAAATGATCTTAACTGCAAAAGACAAATAGAGCCACAGACATAGAGAAACAAACTTATGGTTACCAGGGAGGGACGGCGGTGGGAAGGGGTAAATATGGGCATCGGAAAATTGCCCGTCTTGGGGAGTGGTGGACATGTTAGCTCTCTTGATTGTGGCGATGGCTTTCTGGGTGTAGACATGCATGAAAATTGATCAAATACTACACGTGAGATGTGTCTAATTGACGGAACAGAACTCGTAGCCCTGTAAAGGTGTTTTAAAACAAAGAGATGGGCTGCATTGTGTCCTATGTTTCTATGTGTCTTCAGGGAGGTCTCAGGGGGGCGGTGCTGGCCTTCCTGCCAACACGATGACATGAAGCCCGAACAATCCCCCAATCGATGGGAAGAAGAGACGAGCCATGGTCACATCTGGACCCCAAGCTTACACGTGGTGCATGGGTGCCATTTATCGCCAATCCAGCGAGGTTCCGGCCAGAGCTAGAGGCCGGGGCAGCGAACCGGGAGCGGCACTAAGGAGCATCGTGGCGCAGAGGCTGGACTGGGGGCCCGCAGGCTCCTCCCAGGAGGAGCCTCAGGGTTTGGGAGGTGGCTAACGTGCCTGCTTCGTGTCACCAGCAAGTGATGCCACCCGTGGAAAATCAGCTGGAATCCTGAGCCGGGTCAGCCGTGGGTGATGCGGTAAAGGCTGCTTGCTAGCAGAGGGGACGCCAGACGGACGGTGAAGCAAGCAACAGGCTGCTGAGCTTCCGGCCTGTGTTTACCGTGCTTTCCGTGTCTCCCTGCATCTCAGGGTCACCCGGAGGAATTCGTGTGGAGTTTAGAGGCCGACGGCCTCTCGGTTCCTCATCAGCCTGGCAAGCCCCCCAGCCCTCTGCGGCCAGACCTCTGCGAGCGTCTTTCCCTTGTTCTAGCAAAACCCTCCCCACCCTCGCCTGCGGCGGGCTTTTGTTTTTTTAATTGATGGCAGTGAGGATACCTTACAGCCTCCTCCGGCCCTTCCTTAGGGCTTCTGCCCTTAGAGCACGGCAAGGGGCGGCCCCCCAACCCCCACCCCCGACACCCCCGCGCTGTCCTGGGTCCTGAACTACAGAGGGTCCCTCTGGCCCTGACACTCCCTCTGGCCACGCCCTCTACGGGGTGGAGTCAGCAGGGCCAAGGGGACACGCCCATTGGCTCCACCCCGTGCTCTGGAATCCCAGGACCCCGAATGCCCTGCCCCAGCAGCCCCTGTCCCGCTTGTAGTTTCTGCACCGGCTCTCCCCGGAGTTCAGCATCCCAGGACTCACAGAGAGGCCAACGGGCAGCTGTTGGCATGGAGGTTACGGACAGAGCCCGGATGTGAGGTCTGAGTGTCCCCCTGTGCACATCCAAGGCCCCTTGGGGCATGGGATGGACCCAGCATTGGGAAGAAAAGGGTCAGGCTGGCGGTCAGAGACTGGGAATCGGCTCTCCCCGCACTGTCGCTTTCTTCGCAGGACTCCCCTGAGTCTGGGAATTCTAAAGTTGAGCCTGGACGTGTGTGGCACGTGGCAGTGACTTTGCGTGTGTGTGCGCGCGCCTGAGGACGTGTGTGGTTGTGTGTATGTTGTGGGGGTGTGCGTGGTCCATGACTCCGTGTGTGTGTGCGTGGGGATGTAGGCGGAGCAGAGTCAGTGTGTGTGCACGTGTGTTTGTGTGTACGTGCATGCATTAGTTTTAAGAATACTAGAAGCTGTCCTTCAGAAGTCTGCAGTAGTAAAAATTGTATGGTGTCCCTCACTGTATAATTCAAACTGAAAATAATCTTCAATCACCAGAAATGTAGTCCCCCCCAGATTCTGATCCCCCCTCCCATACTGATTATGCCCTCATTGTACTGATGAGGAAACTAGCTTAGAGATGTTAAGTGGCTCAGCCCAGGGCATGGAGCTCACGAGCCCAGGGCCAGGACGCAGTCCAAGCGGCGCGGCTCCAGAGGCCTGGAGCCCTGCTCACGACCGCGCGTGGCCTCTTGGCTGGGGGGGTGCGGGGGGTGGGGGTGGGGTGGGGGTGGGGGGAAGAGATCCTGACGGGCCGGGGCCAGCGTGCAGGCTGCCCAAGCCGCGGACTCTGCAAGTCGGGTGGAGAGTACCTGACGGCAGACGAGGGTAAAGGACTGCTCAGAAATCAGATAGGTTCCTAGATCTTCGATGAGTAAGGAGGCTCAGTGCTCATCCTCGATCCCTTTGCTGGTGGCTAAAAGGGAGCAAGGCCCACGAGCGCGCTTCTGGGAGCGGCCTGCCAAAACCTGGAGCAGGGCTGCTCAGGACTGGCTCTGCAGCAGGAGCAGAGGGGGGCAATGTCGCCACCTGGTGGACATCCTTGGTAGTGGCAGTAGGAGGCCTAGCAGCCTGGGTATGGAGGCGGCAGGCCGAGGTCCTAGTGGATGATCGTTTTCACATGGCTTAAAAAGCATTGCTTCATAGATTTTATCCACATTGGGGTCTATCCTACGATGGTAAATACGGTCTCCGTTACTCCATCTTAGCTGCATTGATTAATTTTTTTGAGGTTAGTTTTCTCTTCAATGATTTGGAAGCTATATTGTCTTCCAATTAAAATTCCCTCTAAGTTTTAATAAGTCATCTCTAAGTTCATAACTATATATATAATTGGACCAGTATTGCTATAACAGTCTCAAAAACGGGATAATCTATTAGATCTTGTTTCTCAATCATGATACATTTAGCATATTTTACCTCTCTGCTGTTCCCCATTGTGTGCGTGTGTGCGCGTGCGCGGGCTACAGTTCCTGCTTTTTAGACAGTTGCTTTCAGTTTGTTGCGTTCGCAATGAAAATATAGGTATAAACATCTTGGATTTAATTGCTCGCTACCGCTATTTAATCCCATGTCTTTCCCATTTTTGAGTTATTTACTTCTTTCCCAATCAAATGGACTCATGATTGGCTAATTTTTTTCCAGCGGTAGACTTGGAACCCATACCAGTCTATACGCAGCTTTATGTTCTCCTCAGCAACACCTCTCAGCCTCAACACCCAACAACACTCTCCGTATCTAGGGCCCCAAGGCTTGTTTTAAAATGCGGCATTGTTTCTCATGTCCCCCCGCCCCCCTCCCGCCCCAAAAAGGAAGCAAGAATCTTCCTTGATTTAACGTGCTGCCTTTTTAGGACTGGCTAGTCTTGTCTGGTGAATGGATATTAAGAGAGATTTCCTTAAACTTCCTCCTGCTTCGTGCCATAACTCGACTTCATTGAGAAGCATGTTTTTCCCGTTTCTAAGACGGGCTTCCGCTTTGAACTGCTAAACCATCACGGCACACTTTTTCTCCATACTTATTCCTGGAAAACTGAGCTCTCTGCCGGAGTAAAGACGGTTCCCGTCAGAGAAGTGTGGCTCCCTGTCCCAAGGTCAAAGTGTAGAAGAAAGGGAAGATTCCTGTTTCCGAGGGTTCCATTTTGTCAGGTTAGAGATCTAGTCATCCGTGTGGCTGCGGTGGAATCTGCAGTATCTTGCCTCACAGTTTCCTTTTTCTGGCTTAGCAGGGGAGCCGCATTAGCTGAGGTCGCGGCGCTATGGCCCTTGTCAGGATCCCGGTGCTGAGGCAGCCCCTTCCCCCCACCCCCTCTCCTTGTCATTTTGATCGTGCAAACTGGGTGCCAGCTGTGTGAACCCTGCTCCTGGCCGCCAGGATTGCCCCCCCCTCCCCACGCGACGTGTCCCCAGTTCCTCGGCGTCCCTCACTGCAACCAGCTAGCTCCAGGAAGGGTGCGAGCTGGCTTCCGCTGTCGTCCTTCCTCCTTCCTGTCCAGGCGGGCCCTCCTTTTGCGCTAGTCGGCCCGAAACCTTCTCTCCCGCGCTGCATAGGCTGAAGGAATGCCTCAGCGTTTGCAGCCGCTAGAGGGCGCTCTTCTCCTCTCTTTGGGCCCCTTCAGCGCTTCCAGTGGAAATTTCCGAGGTGGGAAGGGCTTGGGGGTTCTCTGTATCTAGGGGCTCCCGATCCAGCCGATTCAACTAACTGTGGGTTGAAAATATTCGGGAAAAAACGGAAAGTTTCGAAAAGCGACAATTGAACTTGCCACACACCGGCAACCGCTTACATAGCATTCACGTTGCCTTGCATGCCGCGCGTCACCTAGAGATGATTTAAAGTACACAGGAGGACACAGCGAAAGAGAATGTGACAATGACTGTATGGGTATGTTTATGCATAAGTGGAAAATTGTGCTCTAGACTGGAATTCGACACAACATTGTAAAAACGACAACAACGTGGAAGAAAAGTATGTTTGTATGTAAAAAATAAAGTCCTATGTCATTTTGTATAAGAGGCATCAGCATCCATGGATTTTGGCATCTGTGGGGAGTCCTGGAACCAGTGCCCCATGCTTACCAAGGCATGACTGGAAGCCCAGGCTCCTTATCCCAGCCTGTCATGTCCCCACGTGGTGTGAATCCTGCCTGTCCCACACTCCCCTGGTCACTCTCCTCCAGCCCTGCCAGACTGCCCTCTTCTTCTGGAACAGGCCAAGCTGAATGCACGTCATGTCTGACCTCTAGGAATATCCGTTACTTTGTGAGCATGGCTCTGCTTCAGGAAGACGGGCTGCATTGTCACTAGAGAAGACGGGATGGAGGTTCCTTAAAAACCTACAAATGGACTTACCTGATGATCCAGCCTTCCCACGCCTGGGGATATGTCAAGAGAAAACTCTAACTCAAAAAGTCCCATGCACCTCAATGCTCACAGCAGCCCTATTTGTATTAGCCAGGACGTGGAACTAACCCCAACATCTAACGACTGGTGACTGGATAAAGAAGTCGTTGTCTTTTTATGCCGCGGAATACTACACAGCCGCGAAAAAGGATGGAACCATGCCATTTGCGGCAACATGGTTGGACACAGAGATAGTCATTCTGAGTGAAGTAAGCCAGAAGAGAGAAAAATGCCGCATGACACAACTTCCATGTGAAATCTAAGAAAAAAAGACAGAAATGATCTTAACTGCAAAAGACAAATAGAGCCACAGACATAGAGAAACAAACTTATGGTTACCAGGGAGGGACGGCGGTGGGAAGGGGTAAATATGGGCATCGGAAAATTGCCCGTCTTGGGGAGTGGTGGACATGTTAGCTCTCTTGATTGTGGCGATGGCTTTCTGGGTGTAGACATGCATGAAAATTGATCAAATACTACCCGTGAGATGTGTCTAATTGACGGAACAGAACTCGTAGCCCTGTAAAGGTGTTTTAAAACAAAGAGATGGGCTGCATTGTGTCCTATGTTTCTATGTGTCTTCAGGGAGGTCTCAGGGGGGCGGTGCTGGCCTTCCTGCCAACACGATGACATGAAGCCCGAACAATCCCCCAATCGATGGGAAGAAGAGACGAGCCATGGTCACATCTGGACCCCAAGCTTACACGTGGTGCATGGGTGCCATTTATCGCCAATCCAGCGAGGTTCCGGCCAGAGCTAGAGGCCGGGGCAGCGAACCGGGAGCGGCACTAAGGAGCATCGTGGCGCAGAGGCTGGACTGGGGGCCCGCAGGCTCCTCCCAGGAGGAGCCTCAGGGTTTGGGAGGTGGCTAACGTGCCTGCTTCGTGTCACCAGCAAGTGATGCCACCCGTGGAAAATCAGCTGGAATCCTGAGCCGGGTCAGCCGTGGGTGATGCGGTAAAGGCTGCTTGCTAGCAGAGGGGACGCCAGACGGACGGTGAAGCAAGCAACAGGCTGCTGAGCTTCCGGCCTGTGTTTACCGTGCTTTCCGTGTCTCCCTGCATCTCAGGGTCACCCGGAGGAATTCGTGTGGAGTTTAGAGGCCGACGGCCTCTCGGTTCCTCATCAGCCTGGCAAGCCCCCCAGCCCTCTGCGGCCAGACCTCTGCGAGCGTCTTTCCCTTGTTCTAGCAAAACCCTCCCCACCCTCGCCTGCGGCGGGCTTTTGTTTTTTTAATTGATGGCAGTGAGGATACCTTACAGCCTCCTCCGGCCCTTCCTTAGGGCTTCTGCCCTTAGAGCACGGCAAGGGGCGGCCCCCCAACCCCCACCCCCGACACCCCCGCGCTGTCCTGGGTCCTGAACTACAGAGGGTCCCTCTGGCCCTGACACTCCCTCTGGCCACGCCCTCTACGGGGTGGAGTCAGCAGGGCCAAGGGGACACGCCCATTGGCTCCACCCCGTGCTCTGGAATCCCAGGACCCCGAATGCCCTGCCCCAGCAGCCCCTGTCCCGCTTGTAGTTTCTGCACCGGCTCTCCCCGGAGTTCAGCATCCCAGGACTCACAGAGAGGCCAACGGGCAGCTGTTGGCATGGAGGTTACGGACAGAGCCCGGATGTGAGGTCTGAGTGTCCCCCTGTGCACATCCAAGGCCCCTTGGGGCATGGGATGGACCCAGCATTGGGCAGAAAAGGGTCAGGCTGGCGGTCAGAGACTGGGAATCGGCTCTCCCCGCACTGTCGCTTTCTTCGCAGGACTCCCCTGAGTCTGGGAATTCTAAAGTTGAGCCTGGACGTGTGTGGCACGTGGCAGTGACTTTGCGTGTGTGTGCGCGCGCCTGAGGACGTGTGTGGTTGTGTGTATGTTGTGGGGGTGTGCGTGGTCCATGACTCCGTGTGTGTGTGCGTGGGGATGTAGGCGGAGCAGAGTCAGTGTGTGTGCACGTGTGTTTGTGTGTACGTGCATGCATTAGTTTTAAGAATACTAGAAGCTGTCCTTCAGAAGTCTGCAGTAGTAAAAATTGTATGGTGTCCCTCACTGTATAATTCAAACTGAAAATAATCTTCAATCACCAGAAATGTAGTCCCCCCCAGATTCTGATCCCCCCTCCCATACTGATTATGCCCTCATTGTACTGATGAGGAAACTAGCTTAGAGATGTTAAGTGGCTCAGCCCAGGGCATGGAGCTCGCGAGCCCAGGGCCAGGACGCAGTCCAAGCGGCGCGGCTCCAGAGGCCTGGAGCCCTGCTCACGACCGCGCGTGGCCTCTTGGCCGGGGGGGTGCGGGGGGTGGGGGTGGGGTGGGGGTGGGGGGAAGAGATCCTGACGGGCCGGGGCCAGCGTGCAGGCTGCCCAAGCCGCGGACTCTGCAAGTCGGGTGGAGAGTACCTGACGGCAGACGAGGGTAAAGGACTGCTCAGAAATCAGATAGGTTCCTAGATCTTCGATGAGTAAGGAGGCTCAGTGCTCATCCTCGATCCCTTTGCTGGTGGCTAAAAGGGAGCAAGGCCCACGAGCGCGCTTCTGGGAGCGGCCTGCCAAAACCTGGAGCAGGGCTGCTCAGGACTGGCTCTGCAGCAGGAGCAGAGGGGGGCAATGTCGCCACCTGGTGGACATCCTTGGTAGTGGCAGTAGGAGGCCTAGCAGCCTGGGTATGGAGGCGGCAGGCCGAGGTCCTAGTGGATGATCGTTTTCACATGGCTTAAAAAGCATTGCTTCATAGATTTTATCCACATTGGGGTCTATCCTACGATGGTAAATACGGTCTCCGTTACTCCATCTTAGCTGCATTGATTAATTTTTTTGAGGTTAGTTTTCTCTTCAATGATTTGGAAGCTATATTGTCTTCCAATTAAAATTCCCTCTAAGTTTTAATAAGTCATCTCTAAGTTCATAACTATATATATAATTGGACCAGTATTGCTATAACAGTCTCAAAAACGGGATAATCTATTAGATCTTGTTTCTCAATCATGATACATTTAGCATATTTTACCTCTCTGCTGTTCCCCATTGTGTGCGTGTGTGCGCGTGCGCGGGCTACAGTTCCTGCTTTTTAGACAGTTGCTTTCAGTTTGTTGCGTTCGCAATGAAAATATAGGTATAAACATCTTGTATTTAATTGCTCGCTACCGCTATTTAATCCCATGTCTTTCCCATTTTTGAGTTATTTACTTCTTTCCCAATCAAATGGACTCATGATTGGCTAATTTTTTTCCAGCGGTAGACTTGGAACCCATACCAGTCTATACGCAGCTTTATGTTCTCCTCAGCAACACCTCTCAGCCTCAACACCCAACAACACTCTCCGTATCTAGGGCCCCAAGGCTTGTTTTAAAATGCGGCATTGTTTCTCATGTCCCCCCGCCCCCCTCCCGCCCCAAAAAGGAAGCAAGAATCTTCCTTGATTTAACGTGCTGCCTTTTTAGGACTGGCTAGTCTTGTCTGGTGAATGGATATTAAGAGAGATTTCCTTAAACTTCCTCCTGCTTCGTGCCATAACTCGACTTCATTGAGAAGCATGTTTTTCCCGTTTCTAAGACGGGCTTCCGCTTTGAACTGCTAAACCATCACGGCACACTTTTTCTCCATACTTATTCCTGGAAAACTGAGCTCTCTGCCGGAGTAAAGACGGTTCCCGTCAGAGAAGTGTGGCTCCCTGTCCCAAGGTCAAAGTGTAGAAGAAAGGGAAGATTCCTGTTTCCGAGGGTTCCATTTTGTCAGGTTAGAGATCTAGTCATCCGTGTGGCTGCGGTGGAATCTGCAGTATCTTGCCTCACAGTTTCCTTTTTCTGGCTTAGCAGGGGAGCCGCATTAGCTGAGGTCGCGGCGCTATGGCCCTTGTCAGGATCCCGGTGCTGAGGCAGCCCCTTCCCCCCACCCCCTCTCCTTGTCATTTTGATCGTGCAAACTGGGTGCCAGCTGTGTGAACCCTGCTCCTGGCCGCCAGGATTGCCCCCCCCTCCCCACGCGACGTGTCCCCAGTTCCTCGGCGTCCCTCACTGCAACCAGCTAGCTCCAGGAAGGGTGCGAGCTGGCTTCCGCTGTCGTCCTTCCTCCTTCCTGTCCAGGCGGGCCCTCCTTTTGCGCTAGTGGGCCCGAAACCTTCTCTCCCGCGCTGCATAGGCTGAAGGAATGCCTCAGCGTTTGCAGCCGCTAGAGGGCGCTCTTCTCCTCTCTTTGGGCCCCTTCAGCGCTTCCAGTGGAAATTTCCGAGGTGGGAAGGGCTTGGGGGTTCTCTGTATCTAGGGGCTCCCGATCCAGCCGATTCAACTAACTGTGGGTTGAAAATATTCGGGAAAAAACGGAAAGTTTCGAAAAGCGACAATTGAACTTGCCACACACCGGCAACCGCTTACATAGCATTCACGTTGCCTTGCATGCCGCGCGTCACCTAGAGATGATTTAAAGTACACAGGAGGACACAGCGAAAGAGAATGTGACAATGACTGTATGGGTATGTTTATGCATAAGTGGAAAATTGTGCTCTAGACTGGAATTCGACACAACATTGTAAAAACGACAACAACGTGGAAGAAAAGTATGTTTGTATGTAAAAAATAAAGTCCTATGTCATTTTGTATAAGAGGCATCAGCATCCATGGATTTTGGCATCTGTGGGGAGTCCTGGAACCAGTGCCCCATGCTTACCAAGGCATGACTGGAAGCCCAGGCTCCTTATCCCAGCCTGTCATGTCCCCACGTGGTGTGAATCCTGCCTGTCCCACACTCCCCTGGTCACTCTCCTCCAGCCCTGCCAGACTGCCCTCTTCTTCTGGAACAGGCCAAGCTGAATGCACGTCATGTCTGACCTCTAGGAATATCCGTTACTTTGTGAGCATGGCTCTGCTTCAGGAAGACGGGCTGCATTGTCACTAGAGAAGACGGGATGGAGGTTCCTTAAAAACCTACAAATGGACTTACCTGATGATCCAGCCTTCCCACGCCTGGGGATATGTCAAGAGAAAACTCTAACTCAAAAAGTCCCATGCACCTCAATGCTCACAGCAGCCCTGTTTGTATTAGCCAGGACGTGGAACTAACCCCAACATCTAACGACTGGTGACTGGATAAAGAAGTCGTTGTCTTTTTATGCCGCGGAATACTACACAGCCGCGAAAAAGGATGGAACCATGCCATTTGCGGCAACATGGTTGGACACAGAGATAGTCATTCTGAGTGAAGTAAGCCAGAAGAGAGAAAAATGCCGCATGACACAACTTCCATGTGAAATCTAAGAAAAAAAGACAGAAATGATCTTAACTGCAAAAGACAAATAGAGCCACAGACATAGAGAAACAAACTTATGGTTACCAGGGAGGGACGGCGGTGGGAAGGGGTAAATATGGGCATCGGAAAATTGCCCGTCTTGGGGAGTGGTGGACATGTTAGCTCTCTTGATTGTGGCGATGGCTTTCTGGGTGTAGACATGTATGAAAATTGATCAAATACTACACGTGAGATGTGTCTAATTGACGGAACAGAACTCGTAGCCCTGTAAAGGTGTTTTAAAACAAAGAGATGGGCTGCATTGTGTCCTATGTTTCTATGTGTCTTCAGGGAGGTCTCAGGGGGGCGGTGCTGGCCTTCCTGCCAACACGATGACATGAAGCCCGAACAATCCCCCAATCGATGGGAAGAAGAGACGAGCCATGGTCACATCTGGACCCCAAGCTTACACGTGGTGCATGGGTGCCATTTATCGCCAATCCAGCGAGGTTCCGGCCAGAGCTAGAGGCCGGGGCAGCGAACCGGGAGCGGCACTAAGGAGCATCGTGGCGCAGAGGCTGGACTGGGGGCCCGCAGGCTCCTCCCAGGAGGAGCCTCAGGGTTTGGGAGGTGGCTAACGTGCCTGCTTCGTGTCACCAGCAAGTGATGCCACCCGTGGAAAATCAGCTGGAATCCTGAGCCGGGTCAGCCGTGGGTGATGCGGTAAAGGCTGCTTGCTAGCAGAGGGGACGCCAGACGGACGGTGAAGCAAGCAACAGGCTGCTGAGCTTCCGGCCTGTGTTTACCGTGCTTTCCGTGTCTCCCTGCATCTCAGGGTCACCCGGAGGAATTCGTGTGGAGTTTAGAGGCCGACGGCCTCTCGGTTCCTCATCAGCCTGGCAAGGCCCCCAGCCCTCTGCGGCCAGACCTCTGCGAGCGTCTTTCCCTTGTTCTAGCAAAACCCTCCCCACCCTCGCCTGCGGCGGGCTTTTGTTTTTTTAATTGATGGCAGTGAGGATACCTTACAGCCTCCTCCGGCCCTTCCTTAGGGCTTCTGCCCTTAGAGCACGGCAAGGGGCGGCCCCCCAACCCCCACCCCCGACACCCCCGCGCTGTCCTGGGTCCTGAACTACAGAGGGTCCCTCTGGCCCTGACACTCCCTCTGGCCACGCCCTCTACGGGGTGGAGTCAGCAGGGCCAAGGGGACACGCCCATTGGCTCCACCCCGTGCTCTGGAATCCCAGGACCCCGAATGCCCTGCCCCAGCAGCCCCTGTCCCGCTTGTAGTTTCTGCACCGGCTCTCCCCGGAGTTCAGCATCCCAGGACTCACAGAGAGGCCAACGGGCAGCTGTTGGCATGGAGGTTACGGACAGAGCCCGGATGTGAGGTCTGAGTGTCCCCCTGTGCACATCCAAGGCCCCTTGGGGCATGGGATGGACCCAGCATTGGGAAGAAAAGGGTCAGGCTGGCGGTCAGAGACTGGGAATCGGCTCTCCCCGCACTGTCGCTTTCTTCGCAGGACTCCCCTGGGTCTGGGAATTCTAAAGTTGAGCCTGGACGTGTGTGGCACGTGGCAGTGACTTTGCGTGTGTGTGCGCGCGCCTGAGGACGTGTGTGGTTGTGTGTATGTTGTGGGGGTGTGTGTGGTCCATGACTCCGTGTGTGTGTGCGTGGGGATGTAGGCGGAGCAGAGTCAGTGTGTGTGCACGTGTGTTTGTGTGTACGTGCATGCATTAGTTTTAAGAATACTAGAAGCTGTCCTTCAGAAGTCTGCAGTAGTAAAAATTGTATGGTGTCCCTCACTGTATAATTCAAACTGAAAATAATCTTCAATCACCAGAAATGTAGTCCCCCCCAGATTCTGATCCCCCCTCCCATACTGATTATGCCCTCATTGTACTGATGAGGAAACTAGCTTAGAGATGTTAAGTGGCTCAGCCCAGGGCATGGAGCTCGCGAGCCCAGGGCCAGGACGCAGTCCAAGCGGCACGGCTCCAGAGGCCTGGAGCCCTGCTCACAACCGCGCGTGGCCTCTTGGCCGGGGGGGTGCGGGGGGTGGGGGTGGGGTGGGGGGTGGGGGGAAGAGATCCTGACGGGCCGGGGCCAGCGTGCAGGCTGCCCAAGCCGCGGACTCTGCAAGTCGGGTGGAGAGTACCTGACGGCAGACGAGGGTAAAGGACTGCTCAGAAATCAGATAGGTTCCTAGATCTTCGATGAGTAAGGAGGCTCAGTGCTCATCCTCGATCCCTTTGCTGGTGGCTAAAAGGGAGCAAGGCCCACGAGCGCGCTTCTGGGAGCGGCCTGCCAAAACCTGGAGCAGGGCTGCTCAGGACTGGCTCTGCAGCAGGAGCAGAGGGGGGGCAATGTCGCCACCTGGTGGACATCCTTGGTAGTGGCAGTAGGAGGCCTAGCAGCCTGGGTATGGAGGCGGCAGGACGAGGTCCTAGTGGATGATCGTTTTCACATGGCTTAAAAAGCATTGCTTCATAGATTTTATCCACATTGGGGTCTATCCTACGATGGTAAATACGGTCTCCGTTACTCCATCTTAGCTGCATTGATTAATTTTTTTGAGGTTAGTTTTCTCTTCAATGATTTGGAAGCTATATTGTCTTCCAATTAAAATTCCCTCTAAGTTTTAATAAGTCATCTCTAAGTTCATAACTACATATATAATTGGACCAGTATTGCTATAACAGTCTCAAAAACGGGATAATCTATCAGATCTTGTTTCTCAATCATGATACATTTAGCATATTTTACCTCTCTGCTGTTCCCCATTGTGTGCGTGTGTGCGCGTGCGCGGGCTACAGTTCCTGCTTTTTAGACAGTTGCTTTCAGTTTGTTGCATTCGCAATGAAAATATAGGTATAAACATCTTGGATTTAATTGCTCGCTACCGCTATTTAATCCCATGTCTTTCCCATTTTTGAGTTATTTACTTCTTTCCCAATCAAATGGACTCATGATTGGCTAATTTTTTTCCAGCGGTAGACTTGGAACCCATACCAGTCTATACGCAGCTTTATGTTCTCCTCAGCAACACCTCTCAGCCTCAACACCCAACAACACTCTCCGTATCTAGGGCCCCAAGGCTTGTTTTAAAATGCGGCATTGTTTCTCATGTCCCCCCGCCCCCCTCCCGCCCCAAAAAGGAAGCAAGAATCTTCCTTGATTTAACGTGCTGCCTTTTTAGGACTGGCTAGTCTTGTCTGGTGAATGGATATTAAGAGAGATTTCCTTAAACTTCCTCCTGCTTCGTGCCATAACTCGACTTCATTGAGAAGCATGTTTTTCCCGTTTCTAAGACGGGCTTCCGCTTTGAACTGCTAAACCATCACGGCACACTTTTTCTCCATACTTATTCCTGGAAAACTGAGCTCTCTGCCGGAGTAAAGACGGTTCCCGTCAGAGAAGTGTGGCTCCCTGTCCCAAGGTCAAAGTGTAG
Organism: Vicugna pacos; assembly: GCF_048564905.1. Lineage (NCBI taxonomy): Eukaryota > Metazoa > Chordata > Mammalia > Artiodactyla > Camelidae > Vicugna > Vicugna pacos. Next base: position 362,566 of record NW_027328761.1, read on the forward strand.
AAGAAAGGGAAGATTCCTGTTTCCGAGGGTTCCATTTTGTCAGGTTAGAGATCTAGTCATCCGTGTGGCTGCGGTGGAATCTGCAGTATCTTGCCTCACAGTTTCCTTTTTCTGGCTTAGCAGGGGAGCCGCATTAGCTGAGGTCGCGGCGCTATGGCCCTTGTCAGGATCCCGGTGCTGAGGCAGCCCCTTCCCCCCACCCCCTCTCCTTGTCATTTTGATCGTGCAAACTGGGTGCCAGCTGTGTGAACCCTGCTCCTGGCCGCCAGGATTGCCCCCCCCCTCCCCACGCGACGTGTCCCCAGTTCCTCGGCGTCCCTCACTGCAACCAGCTAGCTCCAGGAAGGGTGCGAGCTGGCTTCCGCTGTCGTCCTTCCTCCTTCCTGTCCAGGCGGGCCCTCCTTTTGCGCTAGTCGGCCCGAAACCTTCTCTCCCGCGCTGCATAGGCTGAAGGAATGCCTCAGCGTTTGCAGCCGCTAGAGGGCGCTCTTCTCCTCTCTTTGGGCCCCTTCAGCGCTTCCAGTGGAAATTTCCGAGGTGGGAAGGGCTTGGGGGTTCTCTGTATCTAGGGGCTCCCGATCCAGCCGATTCAACTAACTGTGGGTTGAAAATATTCGGGAAAAAACGGAAAGTTTCGAAAAGCGACAATTGAACTTGCCACACACCGGCAACCGCTTACATAGCATTCACGTTGCCTTGCATGCCGCGCGTCACCTAGAGATGATTTAAAGTACACAGGAGGACACAGCGAAAGAGAATGTGACAATGACTGTATGGGTATGTTTATGCATAAGTGGAAAATTGTGCTCTAGACTGGAATTCGACACAACATTGTAAAAACGACAACAACGTGGAAGAAAAGTATGTTTGTATGTAAAAAATAAAGTCCTATGTCATTTTGTATAAGAGGCATCAGCATCCATGGATTTTGGCATCTGTGGGGAGTCCTGGAACCAGTGCCCCATGCTTACCAAGGCATGACTGGAAGCCCAGGCTCCTTATCCCAGCCTGTCATGTCCCCACGTGGTGTGAATCCTGCCTGTCCCACACTCCCCTGGTCACTCTCCTCCAGCCCTGCCAGACTGCCCTCTTCTTCTGGAACAGGCCAAGCTGAATGCACGTCATGTCTGACCTCTAGGAATATCCGTTACTTTGTGAGCATGGCTCTGCTTCAGGAAGACGGGCTGCATTGTCACTAGAGAAGACGGGATGGAGGTTCCTTAAAAACCTACAAATGGACTTACCTGATGATCCAGCCTTCCCACGCCTGGGGATATGTCAAGAGAAAACTCTAACTCAAAAAGTCCCATGCACCTCAATGCTCACAGCAGCCCTATTTGTATTAGCCAGGACGTGGAACTAACCCCAACATCTAACGACTGGTGACTGGATAAAGAAGTCGTTGTCTTTTTATGCCGCGGAATACTACACAGCCGCGAAAAAGGATGGAACCATGCCATTTGCGGCAACATGGTTGGACACAGAGATAGTCATTCTGAGTGAAGTAAGCCAGAAGAGAGAAAAATGCCGCATGACACAACTTCCATGTGAAATCTAAGAAAAAAAGACAGAAATGATCTTAACTGCAAAAGACAAATAGAGCCACAGACATAGAGAAACAAACTTATGGTTACCAGGGAGGGACGGCGGTGGGAAGGGGTAAATATGGGCATCGGAAAATTGCCCGTCTTGGGGAGTGGTGGACATGTTAGCTCTCTTGATTGTGGCGATGGCTTTCTGGGTGTAGACATGCATGAAAATTGATCAAATACTACCCGTGAGATGTGTCTAATTGACGGAACAGAACTCGTAGCCCTGTAAAGGTGTTTTAAAACAAAGAGATGGGCTGCATTGTGTCCTATGTTTCTATGTGTCTTCAGGGAGGTCTCAGGGGGGCGGTGCTGGCCTTCCTGCCAACACGATGACATGAAGCCCGAACAATCCCCCAATCGATGGGAAGAAGAGACGAGCCATGGTCACATCTGGACCCCAAGCTTACACGTGGTGCATGGGTGCCATTTATCGCCAATCCAGCGAGGTTCCGGCCAGAGCTAGAGGCCGGGGCAGCGAACCGGGAGCGGCACTAAGGAGCATCGTGGCGCAGAGGCTGGACTGGGGGCCCGCAGGCTCCTCCCAGGAGGAGCCTCAGGGTTTGGGAGGTGGCTAACGTGCCTGCTTCGTGTCACCAGCAAGTGATGCCACCCGTGGAAAATCAGCTGGAATCCTGAGCCGGGTCAGCCGTGGGTGATGCGGTAAAGGCTGCTTGCTAGCAGAGGGGACGCCAGACGGACGGTGAAGCAAGCAACAGGCTGCTGAGCTTCCGGCCTGTGTTTACCGTGCTTTCCGTGTCTCCCTGCATCTCAGGGTCACCTGGAGGAATTCGTGTGGAGTTTAGAGGCCGACGGCCTCTCGGTTCCTCATCAGCCTGGCAAGCCCCCCAGCCCTCTGCGGCCAGACCTCTGCGAGCGTCTTTCCCTTGTTCTAGCAAAACCCTCCCCACCCTCGCCTGCGGCGGGCTTTTGTTTTTTTAATTGATGGCAGTGAGGATACCTTACAGCCTCCTCCGGCCCTTCCTTAGGGCTTCTGCCCTTAGAGCACGGCAAGGGGCGGCCTCCCAACCCCCACCCCCGACACCCCCGCGCTGTCCTGGGTCCTGAACTACAGAGGGTCCCTCTGGCCCTGACACTCCCTCTGGCCACGCCCTCTACGGGGTGGAGTCAGCAGGGCCAAGGGGACACGCCCATTGGCTCCACCCCGTGCTCTGGAATCCCAGGACCCCGAATGCCCTGCCCCAGCAGCCCCTGTCCCGCTTGTAGTTTCTGCACCGGCTCTCCCCGGAGTTCAGCATCCCAGGACTCACAGAGAGGCCAACGGGCAGCTGTTGGCATGGAGGTTACGGACAGAGCCCGGATGTGAGGTCTGAGTGTCCCCCTGTGCACATCCAAGGCCCCTTGGGGCATGGGATGGACCCAGCATTGGGCAGAAAAGGGTCAGGCTGGCGGTCAGAGACTGGGAATCGGCTCTCCCCGCACTGTCGCTTTCTTCGCAGGACTCCCCTGAGTCTGGGAATTCTAAAGTTGAGCCTGGACGTGTGTGGCACGTGGCAGTGACTTTGCGTGTGTGTGCGCGCGCCTGAGGACGTGTGTGGTTGTGTGTATGTTGTGGGGGTGTGCGTGGTCCATGACTCCGTGTGTGTGTGCGTGGGGATGTAGGCGGAGCAGAGTCAGTGTGTGTGCACGTGTGTTTGTGTGTACGTGCATGCATTAGTTTTAAGAATACTAGAAGCTGTCCTTCAGAAGTCTGCAGTAGTAAAAATTGTATGGTGTCCCTCACTGTATAATTCAAACTGAAAATAATCTTCAATCACCAGAAATGTAGTCCCCCCCAGATTCTGATCCCCCCTCCCATACTGATTATGCCCTCATTGTACTGATGAGGAAACTAGCTTAGAGATGTTAAGTGGCTCAGCCCAGGGCATGGAGCTCGCGAGCCCAGGGCCAGGACGCAGTCCAAGCGGCGCGGCTCCAGAGGCCTGGAGCCCTGCTCACGACCGCGCGTGGCCTCTTGGCCGGGGGGGTGCGGGGGGTGGGGGTGGGGTGGGGGTGGGGGGAAGAGATCCTGACGGGCCGGGGCCAGCGTGCAGGCTGCCCAAGCCGCGGACTCTGCAAGTCGGGTGGAGAGTACCTGACGGCAGACGAGGGTAAAGGACTGCTCAGAAATCAGATAGGTTCCTAGATCTTCGATGAGTAAGGAGGCTCAGTGCTCATCCTCGATCCCTTTGCTGGTGGCTAAAAGGGAGCAAGGCCCACGAGCGCGCTTCTGGGAGCGGCCTGCCAAAACCTGGAGCAGGGCTGCTCAGGACTGGCTCTGCAGCAGGAGCAGAGGGGGGCAATGTCGCCACCTGGTGGACATCCTTGGTAGTGGCAGTAGGAGGCCTAGCAGCCTGGGTATGGAGGCGGCAGGCCGAGGTCCTAGTGGATGATCGTTTTCACATGGCTTAAAAAGCATTGCTTCATAGATTTTATCCACATTGGGGTCTATCCTACGATGGTAAATACGGTCTCCGTTACTCCATCTTAGCTGCATTGATTAATTTTTTTGAGGTTAGTTTTCTCTTCAATGATTTGGAAGCTATATTGTCTTCCAATTAAAATTCCCTCTAAGTTTTAATAAGTCATCTCTAAGTTCATAACTATATATATAATTGGACCAGTATTGCTATAACAGTCTCAAAAACGGGATAATCTATTAGATCTTGTTTCTCAATCATGATACATTTAGCATATTTTACCTCTCTGCTGTTCCCCATTGTGTGCGTGTGTGCGCGTGCGCGGGCTACAGTTCCTGCTTTTTAGACAGTTGCTTTCAGTTTGTTGCATTCGCAATGAAAATATAGGTATAAACATCTTGGATTTAATTGCTCGCTACCGCTATTTAATCCCATGTCTTTCCCATTTTTGAGTTATTTACTTCTTTCCCAATCAAATGGACTCATGATTGGCTAATTTTTTTCCAGCGGTAGACTTGGAACCCATACCAGTCTATACGCAGCTTTATGTTCTCCTCAGCAACACCTCTCAGCCTCAACACCCAACAACACTCTCCGTATCTAGGGCCCCAAGGCTTGTTTTAAAATGCGGCATTGTTTCTCATGTCCCCCCGCCCCCCTCCCGCCCCAAAAAGGAAGCAAGAATCTTCCTTGATTTAACGTGCTGCCTTTTTAGGACTGGCTAGTCTTGTCTGGTGAATGGATATTAAGAGAGATTTCCTTAAACTTCCTCCTGCTTCGTGCCATAACTCGACTTCATTGAGAAGCATGTTTTTCCCGTTTCTAAGACGGGCTTCCGCTTTGAACTGCTAAACCATCACGGCACACTTTTTCTCCATACTTATTCCTGGAAAACTGAGCTCTCTGCCGGAGTAAAGACGGTTCCCGTCAGAGAAGTGTGGCTCCCTGTCCCAAGGTCAAAGTGTAGAAGAAAGGGAAGATTCCTGTTTCCGAGGGTTCCATTTTGTCAGGTTAGAGATCTAGTCATCCGTGTGGCTGCGGTGGAATCTGCAGTATCTTGCCTCACAGTTTCCTTTTTCTGGCTTAGCAGGGGAGCCGCATTAGCTGAGGTCGCGGCGCTATGGCCCTTGTCAGGATCCCGGTGCTGAGGCAGCCCCTTCCCCCCACCCCCTCTCCTTGTCATTTTGATCGTGCAAACTGGGTGCCAGCTGTGTGAACCCTGCTCCTGGCCGCCAGGATTGCCCCCCCCCCCCCACGCGACGTGTCCCCAGTTCCTCGGCGTCCCTCACTGCAACCAGCTAGCTCCAGGAAGGGTGCGAGCTGGCTTCCGCTGTCGTCCTTCCTCCTTCCTGTCCAGGCGGGCCCTCCTTTTGCGCTAGTCGGCCCGAAACCTTCTCTCCCGCGCTGCATAGGCTGAAGGAATGCCTCAGCGTTTGCAGCCGCTAGAGGGCGCTCTTCTCCTCTCTTTGGGCCCCTTCAGCGCTTCCAGTGGAAATTTCCGAGGTGGGAAGGGCTTGGGGGTTCTCTGTATCTAGGGGCTCCCGATCCAGCCGATTCAACTAACTGTGGGTTGAAAATATTCGGGAAAAAACGGAAAGTTTCGAAAAGCGACAATTGAACTTGCCACACACCGGCAACCGCTTACATAGCATTCACGTTGCCTTGCATGCCGCGCGTCACCTAGAGATGATTTAAAGTACACAGGAGGACACAGCGAAAGAGAATGTGACAATGACTGTATGGGTATGTTTATGCATAAGTGGAAAATTGTGCTCTAGACTGGAATTCGACACAACATTGTAAAAACGACAACAACGTGGAAGAAAAGTATGTTTGTATGTAAAAAATAAAGTCCTATGTCATTTTGTATAAGAGGCATCAGCATCCATGGATTTTGGCATCTGTGGGGAGTCCTGGAACCAGTGCCCCATGCTTACCAAGGCATGACTGGAAGCCCAGGCTCCTTATCCCAGCCTGTCATGTCCCCACGTGGTGTGAATCCTGCCTGTCCCACACTCCCCTGGTCACTCTCCTCCAGCCCTGCCAGACTGCCCTCTTCTTCTGGAACAGGCCAAGCTGAATGCACGTCATGTCTGACCTCTAGGAATATCCGTTACTTTGTGAGCATGGCTCTGCTTCAGGAAGACGGGCTGCATTGTCACTAGAGAAGACGGGATGGAGGTTCCTTAAAAACCTACAAATGGACTTACCTGATGATCCAGCCTTCCCACGCCTGGGGATATGTCAAGAGAAAACTCTAACTCAAAAAGTCCCATGCACCTCAATGCTCACAGCAGCCCTATTTGTATTAGCCAGGACGTGGAACTAACCCCAACATCTAACGACTGGTGACTGGATAAAGAAGTCGTTGTCTTTTTATGCCGCGGAATACTACACAGCCGCGAAAAAGGATGGAACCATGCCATTTGCGGCAACATGGTTGGACACAGAGATAGTCATTCTGAGTGAAGTAAGCCAGAAGAGAGAAAAATGCCGCATGACACAACTTCCATGTGAAATCTAAGAAAAAAAGACAGAAATGATCTTAACTGCAAAAGACAAATAGAGCCACAGACATAGAGAAACAAACTTATGGTTACCAGGGAGGGACGGCGGTGGGAAGGGGTAAATATGGGCATCGGAAAATTGCCCGTCTTGGGGAGTGGTGGACATGTTAGCTCTCTTGATTGTGGCGATGGCTTTCTGGGTGTAGACATGTATGAAAATTGATCAAATACTACACGTGAGATGTGTCTAATTGACGGAACAGAACTCGTAGCCCTGTAAAGGTGTTTTAAAACAAAGAGATGGGCTGCATTGTGTCCTATGTTTCTATGTGTCTTCAGGGAGGTCTCAGGGGGGCGGTGCTGGCCTTCCTGCCAACACGATGACATGAAGCCCGAACAATCCCCCAATCGATGGGAAGAAGAGACGAGCCATGGTCACATCTGGACCCCAAGCTTACACGTGGTGCATGGGTGCCATTTATCGCCAATCCAGCGAGGTTCCGGCCAGAGCTAGAGGCCGGGGCAGCGAACCGGGAGCGGCACTAAGGAGCATCGTGGCGCAGAGGCTGGACTGGGGGCCCGCAGGCTCCTCCCAGGAGGAGCCTCAGGGTTTGGGAGGTGGCTAACGTGCCTGCTTCGTGTCACCAGCAAGTGATGCCACCCGTGGAAAATCAGCTGGAATCCTGAGCCGGGTCAGCCGTGGGTGATGCGGTAAAGGCTGCTTGCTAGCAGAGGGGACGCCAGACGGACGGTGAAGCAAGCAACAGGCTGCTGAGCTTCCGGCCTGTGTTTACCGTGCTTTCCGTGTCTCCCTGCATCTCAGGGTCACCCGGAGGAATTCGTGTGGAGTTTAGAGGCCGACGGCCTCTCGGTTCCTCATCAGCCTGGCAAGCCCCCCAGCCCTCTGCGGCCAGACCTCTGCGAGCGTCTTTCCCTTGTTCTAGCAAAACCCTCCCCACCCTCGCCTGCGGCGGGCTTTTGTTTTTTTAATTGATGGCAGTGAGGATACCTTACAGCCTCCTCCGGCCCTTCCTTAGGGCTTCTGCCCTTAGACCACGGCAAGGGGCGGCCCCCCAACCCCCACCCCCGACACCCCCGCGCTGTCCTGGGTCCTGAACTACAGAGGGTCCCTCTGGCCCTGACACTCCCTCTGGCCACGCCCTCTACGGGGTGGAGTCAGCAGGGCCAAGGGGACACGCCCATTGGCTCCACCCCGTGCTCTGGAATCCCAGGACCCCGAATGCCCTGCCCCAGCAGCCCCTGTCCCGCTTGTAGTTTCTGCACCGGCTCTCCCCGGAGTTCAGCATCCCAGGACTCACAGAGAGGCCAACGGGCAGCTGTTGGCATGGAGGTTACGGACAGAGCCCGGATGTGAGGTCTGAGTGTCCCCCTGTGCACATCCAAGGCCCCTTGGGGCATGGGATGGACCCAGCATTGGGCAGAAAAGGGTCAGGCTGGCGGTCAGAGACTGGGAATCGGCTCTCCCCGCACTGTCGCTTTCTTCGCAGGACTCCCCTGAGTCTGGGAATTCTAAAGTTGAGCCTGGACGTGTGTGGCACGTGGCAGTGACTTTGCGTGTGTGTGCGCGCGCCTGAGGACGTGTGTGGTTGTGTGTATGTTGTGGGGGTGTGCGTGGTCCATGACTCCGTGTGTGTGTGCGTGGGGATGTAGGCGGAGCAGAGTCAGTGTGTGTGCACGTGTGTTTGTGTGTACGTGCATGCATTAGTTTTAAGAATACTAGAAGCTGTCCTTCAGAAGTCTGCAGTAGTAAAAATTGTATGGTGTCCCTCACTGTATAATTCAAACTGAAAATAATCTTCAATCACCAGAAATGTAGTCCCCCCCAGATTCTGATCCCCCCTCCCATACTGATTATGCCCTCATTGTACTGATGAGGAAACTAGCTTAGAGATGTTAAGTGGCTCAGCCCAGGGCATGGAGCTCGCGAGCCCAGGGCCAGGACGCAGTCCAAGCGGCGCGGCTCCAGAGGCCTGGAGCCCTGCTCACGACCGCGCGTGGCCTCTTGGCCGGGGGGGTGCGGGGGGTGGGGGTGGGGTGGGGGTGGGGGGAAGAGATCCTGACGGGCCGGGGCCAGCGTGCAGGCTGCCCAAGCCGCGGACTCTGCAAGTCGGGTGGAGAGTACCTGACGGCAGACGAGGGTAAAGGACTGCTCAGAAATCAGATAGGTTCCTAGATCTTCGATGAGTAAGGAGGCTCAGTGCTCATCCTCGATCCCTTTGCTGGTGGCTAAAAGGGAGCAAGGCCCACGAGCGCGCTTCTGGGAGCGGCCTGCCAAAACCTGGAGCAGGGCTGCTCAGGACTGGCTCTGCAGCAGGAGCAGAGGGGGGCAATGTCGCCACCTGGTGGACATCCTTGGTAGTGGCAGTAGGAGGCCTAGCAGCCTGGGTATGGAGGCGGCAGGCCGAGGTCCTAGTGGATGATCGTTTTCACATGGCTTAAAAAGCATTGCTTCATAGATTTTATCCACATTGGGGTCTATCCTACGATGGTAAATACGGTCTCCGTTACTCCATCTTAGCTGCATTGATTAATTTTTTTGAGGTTAGTTTTCTCTTCAATGATTTGGAAGCTATATTGTCTTCCAATTAAAATTCCCTCTAAGTTTTAATAAGTCATCTCTAAGTTCATAACTATATATATAATTGGACCAGTATTGCTATAACAGTCTCAAAAACGGGATAATCTATTAGATCTTGTTTCTCAATCATGATACATTTAGCATATTTTACCTCTCTGCTGTTCCCCATTGTGTGCGTGTGTGCGCGTGCGCGGGCTACAGTTCCTGCTTTTTAGACAGTTGCTTTCAGTTTGTTGCATTCGCAATGAAAATATAGGTATAAACATCTTGGATTTAATTGCTCGCTACCGCTATTTAATCCCATGTCTTTCCCATTTTTGAGTTATTTACTTCTTTCCCAATCAAATGGACTCATGATTGGCTAATTTTTTTCCAGCGGTAGACTTGGAACCCATACCAGTCTATACGCAGCTTTATGTTCTCCTCAGCAACACCTCTCAGCCTCAACACCCAACAACACTCTCCGTATCTAGGGCCCCAAGGCTTGTTTTAAAATGCGGCATTGTTTCTCATGTCCCCCCGCCCCCCTCCCGCCCCAAAAAGGAAGCAAGAATCTTCCTTGATTTAACGTGCTGCCTTTTTAGGACTGGCTAGTCTTGTCTGGTGAATGGATATTAAGAGAGATTTCCTTAAACTTCCTCCTGCTTCGTGCCATAACTCGACTTCATTGAGAAGCATGTTTTTCCCGTTTCTAAGACGGGCTTCCGCTTTGAACTGCTAAACCATCACGGCACACTTTTTCTCCATACTTATTCCTGGAAAACTGAGCTCTCTGCCGGAGTAAAGACGGTTCCCGTCAGAGAAGTGTGGCTCCCTGTCCCAAGGTCAAAGTGTAGAAGAAAGGGAAGATTCCTGTTTCCGAGGGTTCCATTTTGTCAGGTTAGAGATCTAGTCATCCGTGTGGCTGCGGTGGAATCTGCAGTATCTTGCCTCACAGTTTCCTTTTTCTGGCTTAGCAGGGGAGCCGCATTAGCTGAGGTCGTGGCGCTATGGCCCTTGTCAGGATCCCGGTGCTGAGGCAGCCCCTTCCCCCCACCCCCTCTCCTTGTCATTTTGATCGTGCAAACTGGGTGCCAGCTGTGTGAACCCTGCTCCTGGCCGCCAGGATTGCCCCCCCCCTCCCCACGCGACGTGTCCCCAGTTCCTCGGCGTCCCTCACTGCAACCAGCTAGCTCCAGGAAGGGTGCGAGCTGGCTTCCGCTGTCGTCCTTCCTCCTTCCTGTCCAGGCGGGCCCTCCTTTTGCGCTAGTCGGCCCGAAACCTTCTCTCCCGCGCTGCATAGGCTGAAGGAATGCCTCAGCGTTTGCAGCCGCTAGAGGGCGCTCTTCTCCTCTCTTTGGGCCCCTTCAGCGCTTCCAGTGGAAATTTCCGAGGTGGGAAGGGCTTGGGGGTTCTCTGTATCTAGGGGCTCCCGATCCAGCCGATTCAACTAACTGTGGGTTGAAAATATTCGGGAAAAAACGGAAAGTTTCGAAAAGCGACAATTGAACTTGCCACACACCGGCAACCGCTTACATAGCATTCACGTTGCCTTGCATGCCGCGCGTCACCTAGAGATGATTTAAAGTACACAGGAGGACACAGCGAAAGAGAATGTGACAATGACTGTATGGGTATGTTTATGCATAAGTGGAAAATTGTGCTCTAGACTGGAATTCGACACAACATTGTAAAAACGACAACAACGTGGAAGAAAAGTATGTTTGTATGTAAAAAATAAAGTCCTATGTCATTTTGTATAAGAGGCATCAGCATCCATGGATTTTGGCATCTGTGGGGAGTCCTGGAACCAGTGCCCCATGCTTACCAAGGCATGACTGGAAGCCCAGGCTCCTTATCCCAGCCTGTCATGTCCCCACGTGGTGTGAATGCTGCCTGTCCCACACTCCCCTGGTCACTCTCCTCCAGCCCTGCCAGACTGCCCTCTTCTTCTGGAACAGGCCAAGCTGAATGCACGTCATGTCTGACCTCTAGGAATATCCGTTACTTTGTGAGCATGGCTCTGCTTCAGGAAGACGGGCTGCATTGTCACTAGAGAAGACGGGATGGAGGTTCCTTAAAAACCTACAAATGGACTTACCTGATGATCCAGCCTTCCCACGCCTGGGGATATGTCAAGAGAAAACTCTAACTCAAAAAGTCCCATGCACCTCAATGCTCACAGCAGCCCTATTTGTATTAGCCAGGACGTGGAACTAACCCCAACATCTAACGACTGGTGACTGGATAAAGAAGTCGTTGTCTTTTTATGCCGCGGAATACTACACAGCCGCGAAAAAGGATGGAACCATGCCATTTGCGGCAACATGGTTGGACACAGAGATAGTCATTCTGAGTGAAGTAAGCCAGAAGAGAGAAAAATGCCGCATGACACAACTTCCATGTGAAATCTAAGAAAAAAAGACAGAAATGATCTTAACTGCAAAAGACAAATAGAGCCACAGACATAGAGAAACAAACTTATGGTTACCAGGGAGGGACGGCGGTGGGAAGGGGTAAATATGGGCATCGGAAAATTGCCCGTCTTGGGGAGTGGTGGACATGTTAGCTCTCTTGATTGTGGCGATGGCTTTCTGGGTGTAGACATGCATGAAAATTGATCAAATACTACCCGTGAGATGTGTCTAATTGACGGAACAGAACTCGTAGCCCTGTAAAGGTGTTTTAAAACAAAGAGATGGGCTGCATTGTGTCCTATGTTTCTATGTGTCTTCAGGGAGGTCTCAGGGGGGCGGTGCTGGCCTTCCTGCCAACACGATGACATGAAGCCCGAACAATCCCCCAATCGATGGGAAGAAGAGACGAGCCATGGTCACATCTGGACCCCAAGCTTACACGTGGTGCATGGGTGCCATTTATCGCCAATCCAGCGAGGTTCCGGCCAGAGCTAGAGGCCGGGGCAGCGAACCGGGAGCGGCACTAAGGAGCATCGTGGCGCAGAGGCTGGACTGGGGGCCCGCAGGCTCCTCCCAGGAGGAGCCTCAGGGTTTGGGAGGTGGCTAACGTGCCTGCTTCGTGTCACCAGCAAGTGATGCCACCCGTGGAAAATCAGCTGGAATCCTGAGCCGGGTCAGCCGTGGGTGATGCGGTAAAGGCTGCTTGCTAGCAGAGGGGACGCCAGACGGACGGTGAAGCAAGCAACAGGCTGCTGAGCTTCCGGCCTGTGTTTACCGTGCTTTCCGTGTCTCCCTGCATCTCAGGGTCACCCGGAGGAATTCGTGTGGAGTTTAGAGGCCGACGGCCTCTCGGTTCCTCATCAGCCTGGCAAGCCCCCCAGCCCTCTGCGGCCAGACCTCTGCGAGCGTCTTTCCCTTGTTCTAGCAAAACCCTCCCCACCCTCGCCTGCGGCGGGCTTTTGTTTTTTTAATTGATGGCAGTGAGGATACCTTACAGCCTCCTCCGGCCCTTCCTTAGGGCTTCTGCCCTTAGAGCACGGCAAGGGGCGGCCCCCCAACCCCCACCCCCGACACCCCCGCGCTGTCCTGGGTCCTGAACTACAGAGGGTCCCTCTGGCCCTGACACTCCCTCTGGCCACGCCCTCTACGGGGTGGAGTCAGCAGGGCCAAGGGGACACGCCCATTGGCTCCACCCCGTGCTCTGGAATCCCAGGACCCCGAATGCCCTGCCCCAGCAGCCCCTGTCCCGCTTGTAGTTTCTGCACCGGCTCTCCCCGGAGTTCAGCATCCCAGGACTCACAGAGAGGCCAACGGGCAGCTGTTGGCATGGAGGTTACGGACAGAGCCCGGATGTGAGGTCTGAGTGTCCCCCTGTGCACATCCAAGGCCCCTTGGGGCATGGGATGGACCCAGCATTGGGCAGAAAAGGGTCAGGCTGGCGGTCAGAGACTGGGAATCGGCTCTCCCCGCACTGTCGCTTTCTTCGCAGGACTCCCCTGAGTCTGGGAATTCTAAAGTTGAGCCTGGACGTGTGTGGCACGTGGCAGTGACTTTGCGTGTGTGTGCGCGCGCCTGAGGACGTGTGTGGTTGTGTGTATGTTGTGGGGGTGTGCGTGGTCCATGACTCCGTGTGTGTGTGCGTGGGGATGTAGGCGGAGCAGAGTCAGTGTGTGTGCACGTGTGTTTGTGTGTACGTGCATGCATTAGTTTTAAGAATACTAGAAGCTGTCCTTCAGAAGTCTGCAGTAGTAAAAATTGTATGGTGTCCCTCACTGTATAATTCAAACTGAAAATAATCTTCAATCACCAGAAATGTAGTCCCCCCCAGATTCTGATCCCCCCTCCCATACTGATTATGCCCTCATTGTACTGATGAGGAAACTAGCTTAGAGATGTTAAGTGGCTCAGCCCAGGGCATGGAGCTCGCGAGCCCAGGGCCAGGACGCAGTCCAAGCGGCGCGGCTCCAGAGGCCTGGAGCCCTGCTCACGACCGCGCGTGGCCTCTTGGCCGGGGGGGTGCGGGGGGTGGGGGTGGGGTGGGGGTGGGGGGAAGAGATCCTGACGGGCCGGGGCCAGCGTGCAGGCTGCCCAAGCCGCGGACTCTGCAAGTCGGGTGGAGAGTACCTGACGGCAGACGAGGGTAAAGGACTGCTCAGAAATCAGATAGGTTCCTAGATCTTCGATGAGTAAGGAGGCTCAGTGCTCATCCTCGATCCCTTTGCTGGTGGCTAAAAGGGAGCAAGGCCCACGAGCGCGCTTCTGGGAGCGGCCTGCCAAAACCTGGAGCAGGGCTGCTCAGGACTGGCTCTGCAGCAGGAGCAGAGGGGGGCAATGTCGCCACCTGGTGGACATCCTTGGTAGTGGCAGTAGGAGGCCTAGCAGCCTGGGTATGGAGGCGGCAGGCCGAGGTCCTAGTGGATGATCGTTTTCACATGGCTTAAAAAGCATTGCTTCATAGATTTTATCCACATTGGGGTCTATCCTACGATGGTAAATACGGTCTCCGTTACTCCATCTTAGCTGCATTGATTAATTTTTTTGAGGTTAGTTTTCTCTTCAATGATTTGGAAGCTATATTGTCTTCCAATTAAAATTCCCTCTAAGTTTTAATAAGTCATCTCTAAGTTCATAACTATATATATAATTGGACCAGTATTGCTATAACAGTCTCAAAAACGGGATAATCTATTAGATCTTGTTTCTCAATCATGATACATTTAGCATATTTTACCTCTCTGCTGTTCCCCATTGTGTGCGTGTGTGCGCGTGCGCGGGCTACAGTTCCTGCTTTTTAGACAGTTGCTTTCAGTTTGTTGCGTTCGCAATGAAAATATAGGTATAAACATCTTGGATTTAATTGCTCGCTACCGCTATTTAATCCCATGTCTTTCCCATTTTTGAGTTATTTACTTCTTTCCCAATCAAATGGACTCATGATTGGCTAATTTTTTTCCAGCGGTAGACTTGGAACCCATACCAGTCTATACGCAGCTTTATGTTCTCCTCAGCAACACCTCTCAGCCTCAACACCCAACAACACTCTCCGTATCTAGGGCCCCAAGGCTTGTTTTAAAATGCGGCATTGTTTCTCATGTCCCCCCGCCCCCCTCCCGCCCCAAAAAGGAAGCAAGAATCTTCCTTGATTTAACGTGCTGCCTTTTTAGGACTGGCTAGTCTTGTCTGGTGAATGGATATTAAGAGAGATTTCCTTAAACTTCCTCCTGCTTCGTGCCATAACTCGACTTCATTGAGAAGCATGTTTTTCCCGTTTCTAAGACGGGCTTCCGCTTTGAACTGCTAAACCATCACGGCACACTTTTTCTCCATACTTATTCCTGGAAAACTGAGCTCTCTGCCGGAGTAAAGACGGTTCCCGTCAGAGAAGTGTGGCTCCCTGTCCCAAGGTCAAAGTGTAGAAGAAAGGGAAGATTCCTGTTTCCGAGGGTTCCATTTTGTCAGGTTAGAGATCTAGTCATCCGTGTGGCTGCGGTGGAATCTGCAGTATCTTGCCTCACAGTTTCCTTTTTCTGGCTTAGCAGGGGAGCCGCATTAGCTGAGGTCGCGGCGCTATGGCCCTTGTCAGGATCCCGGTGCTGAGGCAGCCCCTTCCCCCCACCCCCTCTCCTTGTCATTTTGATCGTGCAAACTGGGTGCCAGCTGTGTGAACCCTGCTCCTGGCCGCCAGGATTGCCCCCCCCTCCCCACGCGACGTGTCCCCAGTTCCTCGGCGTCCCTCACTGCAACCAGCTAGCTCCAGGAAGGGTGCGAGCTGGCTTCCGCTGTCGTCCTTCCTCCTTCCTGTCCAGGCGGGCCCTCCTTTTGCGCTAGTCGGCCCGAAACCTTCTCTCCCGCGCTGCATAGGCTGAAGGAATGCCTCAGCGTTTGCAGCCGCTAGAGGGCGCTCTTCTCCTCTCTTTGGGCCCCTTCAGCGCTTCCAGTGGAAATTTCCGAGGTGGGAAGGGCTTGGGGGTTCTCTGTATCTAGGGGCTCCCGATCCAGCCGATTCAACTAACTGTGGGTTGAAAATATTCGGGAAAAAACGGAAAGTTTCGAAAAGCGACAATTGAACTTGCCACACACCGGCAACCGCTTACATAGCATTCACGTTGCCTTGCATGCCGCGCGTCACCTAGAGATGATTTAAAGTACACAGGAGGACACAGCGAAAGAGAATGTGACAATGACTGTATGGGTATGTTTATGCATAAGTGGAAAATTGTGCTCTAGACTGGAATTCGACACAACATTGTAAAAACGACAACAACGTGGAAGAAAAGTATGTTTGTATGTAAAAAATAAAGTCCTATGTCATTTTGTATAAGAGGCATCAGCATCCATGGATTTTGGCATCTGTGGGGAGTCCTGGAACCAGTGCCCCATGCTTACCAAGGCATGACTGGAAGCCCAGGCTCCTTATCCCAGACTGTCATGTCCCCACGTGGTGTGAATCCTGCCTGTCCCACACTCCCCTGGTCACTCTCCTCCAGCCCTGCCAGACTGCCCTCTTCTTCTGGAACAGGCCAAGCTGAATGCACGTCATGTCTGACCTCTAGGAATATCCGTTACTTTGTGAGCATGGCTCTGCTTCAGGAAGACGGGCTGCATTGTCACTAGAGAAGACGGGATGGAGGTTCCTTAAAAACCTACAAATGGACTTACCTGATGATCCAGCCTTCCCACGCCTGGGGATATGTCAAGAGAAAACTCTAACTCAAAAAGTCCCATGCACCTCAATGCTCACAGCAGCCCTATTTGTATTAGCCAGGACGTGGAACTAACCCCAACATCTAACGACTGGTGACTGGATAAAGAAGTCGTTGTCTTTTTATGCCGCGGAATACTACACAGCCGCGAAAAAGGATGGAACCATGCCATTTGCGGCAACATGGTTGGACACAGAGATAGTCATTCTGAGTGAAGTAAGCCAGAAGAGAGAAAAATGCCGCATGACACAACTTCCATGTGAAATCTAAGAAAAAAAGACAGAAATGATCTTAACTGCAAAAGACAAATAGAGCCACAGACATAGAGAAACAAACTTATGGTTACCAGGGAGGGACGGCGGTGGGAAGGGGTAAATATGGGCATCGGAAAATTGCCCGTCTTGGGGAGTGGTGGACATGTTAGCTCTCTTGATTGTGGCGATGGCTTTCTGGGTGTAGACATGTATGAAAATTGATCAAATACTACACGTGAGATGTGTCTAATTGACGGAACAGAACTCGTAGCCCTGTAAAGGTGTTTTAAAACAAAGAGATGGGCTGCATTGTGTCCTATGTTTCTATGTGTCTTCAGGGAGGTCTCAGGGGGGCGGTGCTGGCCTTCCTGCCAACACGATGACATGAAGCCCGAACAATCCCCCAATCGATGGGAAGAAGAGACGAGCCATGGTCACATCTGGACCCCAAGCTTACACGTGGTGCATGGGTGCCATTTATCGCCAATCCAGCGAGGTTCCGGCCAGAGCTAGAGGCCGGGGCAGCGAACCGGGAGCGGCACTAAGGAGCATCGTGGCGCAGAGGCTGGACTGGGGGCCCGCAGGCTCCTCCCAGGAGGAGCCTCAGGGTTTGGGAGGTGGCTAACGTGCCTGCTTCGTGTCACCAGCAAGTGATGCCACCCGTGGAAAATCAGCTGGAATCCTGAGCCGGGTCAGCCGTGGGTGATGCGGTAAAGGCTGCTTGCTAGCAGAGGGGACGCCAGACGGACGGTGAAGCAAGCAACAGGCTGCTGAGCTTCCGGCCTGTGTTTACCGTGCTTTCCGTGTCTCCCTGCATCTCAGGGTCACCCGGAGGAATTCGTGTGGAGTTTAGAGGCCGACGGCCTCTCGGTTCCTCATCAGCCTGGCAAGGCCCCCAGCCCTCTGCGGCCAGACCTCTGCGAGCGTCTTTCCCTTGTTCTAGCAAAACCCTCCCCACCCTCGCCTGCGGCGGGCTTTTGTTTTTTTAATTGATGGCAGTGAGGATACCTTACAGCCTCCTCCGGCCCTTCCTTAGGGCTTCTGCCCTTAGAGCACGGCAAGGGGCGGCCCCCCAACCCCCACCCCCGACACCCCCGCGCTGTCCTGGGTCCTGAACTACAGAGGGTCCCTCTGGCCCTGACACTCCCTCTGGCCACGCCCTCTACGGGGTGGAGTCAGCAGGGCCAAGGGGACACGCCCATTGGCTCCACCCCGTGCTCTGGAATCCCAGGACCCCGAATGCCCTGCCCCAGCAGCCCCTGTCCCGCTTGTAGTTTCTGCACCGGCTCTCCCCGGAGTTCAGCATCCCAGGACTCACAGAGAGGCCAACGGGCAGCTGTTGGCATGGAGGTTACGGACAGAGCCCGGATGTGAGGTCTGAGTGTCCCCCTGTGCACATCCAAGGCCCCTTGGGGCATGGGATGGACCCAGCATTGGGAAGAAAAGGGTCAGGCTGGCGGTCAGAGACTGGGAATCGGCTCTCCCCGCACTGTCGCTTTCTTCGCAGGACTCCCCTGGGTCTGGGAATTCTAAAGTTGAGCCTGGACGTGTGTGGCACGTGGCAGTGACTTTGCGTGTGTGTGCGCGCGCCTGAGGACGTGTGTGGTTGTGTGTATGTTGTGGGGGTGTGTGTGGTCCATGACTCCGTGTGTGTGTGCGTGGGGATGTAGGCGGAGCAGAGTCAGTGTGTGTGCACGTGTGTTTGTGTGTACGTGCATGCATTAGTTTTAAGAATACTAGAAGCTGTCCTTCAGAAGTCTGCAGTAGTAAAAATTGTATGGCGTCCCTCACTGTATAATTCAAACTGAAAATAATCTTCAATCACCAGAAATGTAGTCCCCCCCAGATTCTGATCCCCCCTCCCATACTGATTATGCCCTCATTGTACTGATGAGGAAACTAGCTTAGAGATGTTAAGTGGCTCAGCCCAGGGCATGGAGCTCGCGAGCCCAGGGCCAGGACGCAGTCCAAGCGGCGCGGCTCCAGAGGCCTGGAGCCCTGCTCACAACCGCGCGTGGCCTCTTGGCCGGGGGGGTGCGGGGGGTGGGGGTGGGGTGGGGGGTGGGGGGAAGAGATCCTGACGGGCCGGGGCCAGCGTGCAGGCTGCCCAAGCCGCGGACTCTGCAAGTCGGGTGGAGAGTACCTGACGGCAGACGAGGGTAAAGGACTGCTCAGAAATCAGATAGGTTCCTAGATCTTCGATGAGTAAGGAGGCTCAGTGCTCATCCTCGATCCCTTTGCTGGTGGCTAAAAGGGAGCAAGGCCCACGAGCGCGCTTCTGGGAGCGGCCTGCCAAAACCTGGAGCAGGGCTGCTCAGGACTGGCTCTGCAGCAGGAGCAGAGGGGGGGCAATGTCGCCACCTGGTGGACATCCTTGGTAGTGGCAGTAGGAGGCCTAGCAGCCTGGGTATGGAGGCGGCAGGCCGAGGTCCTAGTGGATGATCGTTTTCACATGGCTTAAAAAGCATTGCTTCATAGATTTTATCCACATTGGGGTCTATCCTACGATGGTAAATACGGTCTCCGTTACTCCATCTTAGCTGCATTGATTAATTTTTTTGAGGTTAGTTTTCTCTTCAATGATTTGGAAGCTATATTGTCTTCCAATTAAAATTCCCTCTAAGTTTTAATAAGTCATCTCTAAGTTCATAACTACATATATAATTGGACCAGTATTGCTATAACAGTCTCAAAAACGGGATAATCTATCAGATCTTGTTTCTCAATCATGATACATTTAGCATATTTTACCTCTCTGCTGTTCCCCATTGTGTGCGTGTGTGCGCGTGCGCGGGCTACAGTTCCTGCTTTTTAGACAGTTGCTTTCAGTTTGTTGCATTCGCAATGAAAATATAGGTATAAACATCTTGGATTTAATTGCTCGCTACCGCTATTTAATCCCATGTCTTTCCCATTTTTGAGTTATTTACTTCTTTCCCAATCAAATGGACTCATGATTGGCTAATTTTTTTCCAGCGGTAGACTTGGAACCCATACCAGTCTATACGCAGCTTTATGTTCTCCTCAGCAACACCTCTCAGCCTCAACACCCAACAACACTCTCCGTATCTAGGGCCCCAAGGCTTGTTTTAAAATGCGGCATTGTTTCTCATGTCCCCCCGCCCCCCTCCCGCCCCAAAAAGGAAGCAAGAATCTTCCTTGATTTAACGTGCTGCCTTTTTAGGACTGGCTAGTCTTGTCTGGTGAATGGATATTAAGAGAGATTTCCTTAAACTTCCTCCTGCTTCGTGCCATAACTCGACTTCATTGAGAAGCATGTTTTTCCCGTTTCTAAGACGGGCTTCCGCTTTGAACTGCTAAACCATCACGGCACACTTTTTCTCCATACTTATTCCTGGAAAACTGAGCTCTCTGCCGGAGTAAAGACGGTTCCCGTCAGAGAAGTGTGGCTCCCTGTCCCAAGGTCAAAGTGTAGAAGAAAGGGAAGATTCCTGTTTCCGAGGGTTCCATTTTGTCAGGTTAGAGATCTAGTCATCCGTGTGGCTGCGGTGGAATCTGCAGTATCTTGCCTCACAGTTTCCTTTTTCTGGCTTAGCAGGGGAGCCGCATTAGCTGAGGTCGTGGCGCTATGGCCCTTGTCAGGATCCCGGTGCTGAGGCAGCCCCTTCCCCCCACCCCCTCTCCTTGTCATTTTGATCGTGCAAACTGGGTGCCAGCTGTGTGAACCCTGCTCCTGGCCGCCAGGATTGCCCCCCCCCTCCCCACGCGACGTGTCCCCAGTTCCTCGGCGTCCCTCACTGCAACCAGCTAGCTCCAGGAAGGGTGCGAGCTGGCTTCCGCTGTCGTCCTTCCTCCTTCCTGTCCAGGCGGGCCCTCCTTTTGCGCTAGTCGGCCCGAAACCTTCTCTCCCGCGCTGCATAGGCTGAAGGAATGCCTCAGCGTTTGCAGCCGCTAGAGGGCGCTCTTCTCCTCTCTTTGGGCCCCTTCAGCGCTTCCAGTGGAAATTTCCGAGGTGGGAAGGGCTTGGGGGTTCTCTGTATCTAGGGGCTCCCGATCCAGCCGATTCAACTAACTGTGGGTTGAAAATATTCGGGAAAAAACGGAAAGTTTCGAAAAGCGACAATTGAACTTGCCACACACCGGCAACCGCTTACATAGCATTCACGTTGCCTTGCATGCCGCGCGTCACCTAGAGATGATTTAAAGTACACAGGAGGACACAGCGAAAGAGAATGTGACAATGACTGTATGGGTATGTTTATGCATAAGTGGAAAATTGTGCTCTAGACTGGAATTCGACACAACATTGTAAAAACGACAACAACGTGGAAGAAAAGTATGTTTGTATGTAAAAAATAAAGTCCTATGTCATTTTGTATAAGAGGCATCAGCATCCATGGATTTTGGCATCTGTGGGGAGTCCTGGAACCAGTGCCCCATGCTTACCAAGGCATGACTGGAAGCCCAGGCTCCTTATCCCAGCCTGTCATGTCCCCACGTGGTGTGAATCCTGCCTGTCCCACACTCCCCTGGTCACTCTCCTCCAGCCCTGCCAGACTGCCCTCTTCTTCTGGAACAGGCCAAGCTGAATGCACGTCATGTCTGACCTCTAGGAATATCCGTTACTTTGTGAGCATGGCTCTGCTTCAGGAAGACGGGCTGCATTGTCACTAGAGAAGACGGGATGGAGGTTCCTTAAAAACCTACAAATGGACTTACCTGATGATCCAGCCTTCCCACGCCTGGGGATATGTCAAGAGAAAACTCTAACTCAAAAAGTCCCATGCACCTCAATGCTCACAGCAGCCCTATTTGTATTAGCCAGGACGTGGAACTAACCCCAACATCTAACGACTGGTGACTGGATAAAGAAGTCGTTGTCTTTTTATGCCGCGGAATACTACACAGCCGCGAAAAAGGATGGAACCATGCCATTTGCGGCAACATGGTTGGACACAGAGATAGTCATTCTGAGTGAAGTAAGCCAGAAGAGAGAAAAATGCCGCATGACACAACTTCCATGTGAAATCTAAGAAAAAAAGACAGAAATGATCTTAACTGCAAAAGACAAATAGAGCCACAGACATAGAGAAACAAACTTATGGTTACCAGGGAGGGACGGCGGTGGGAAGGGGTAAATATGGGCATCGGAAAATTGCCCGTCTTGGGGAGTGGTGGACATGTTAGCTCTCTTGATTGTGGCGATGGCTTTCTGGGTGTAGACATGCATGAAAATTGATCAAATACTACCCGTGAGATGTGTCTAATTGACGGAACAGAACTCGTAGCCCTGTAAAGGTGTTTTAAAACAAAGAGATGGGCTGCATTGTGTCCTATGTTTCTATGTGTCTTCAGGGAGGTCTCAGGGGGGCGGTGCTGGCCTTCCTGCCAACACGATGACATGAAGCCCGAACAATCCCCCAATCGATGGGAAGAAGAGACGAGCCATGGTCACATCTGGACCCCAAGCTTACACGTGGTGCATGGGTGCCATTTATCGCCAATCCAGCGAGGTTCCGGCCAGAGCTAGAGGCCGGGGCAGCGAACCGGGAGCGGCACTAAGGAGCATCGTGGCGCAGAGGCTGGACTGGGGGCCCGCAGGCTCCTCCCAGGAGGAGCCTCAGGGTTTGGGAGGTGGCTAACGTGCCTGCTTCGTGTCACCAGCAAGTGATGCCACCCGTGGAAAATCAGCTGGAATCCTGAGCCGGGTCAGCCGTGGGTGATGCGGTAAAGGCTGCTTGCTAGCAGAGGGGACGCCAGACGGACGGTGAAGCAAGCAACAGGCTGCTGAGCTTCCGGCCTGTGTTTACCGTGCTTTCCGTGTCTCCCTGCATCTCAGGGTCACCTGGAGGAATTCGTGTGGAGTTTAGAGGCCGACGGCCTCTCGGTTCCTCATCAGCCTGGCAAGCCCCCCAGCCCTCTGCGGCCAGACCTCTGCGAGCGTCTTTCCCTTGTTCTAGCAAAACCCTCCCCACCCTCGCCTGCGGCGGGCTTTTGTTTTTTTAATTGATGGCAGTGAGGATACCTTACAGCCTCCTCCGGCCCTTCCTTAGGGCTTCTGCCCTTAGAGCACGGCAAGGGGCGGCCCCCCAACCCCCACCCCCGACACCCCCGCGCTGTCCTGGGTCCTGAACTACAGAGGGTCCCTCTGGCCCTGACACTCCCTCTGGCCACGCCCTCTACGGGGTGGAGTCAGCAGGGCCAAGGGGACACGCCCATTGGCTCCACCCCGTGCTCTGGAATCCCAGGACCCCGAATGCCCTGCCCCAGCAGCCCCTGTCCCGCTTGTAGTTTCTGCACCGGCTCTCCCCGGAGTTCAGCATCCCAGGACTCACAGAGAGGCCAACGGGCAGCTGTTGGCATGGAGGTTACGGACAGAGCCCGGATGTGAGGTCTGAGTGTCCCCCTGTGCACATCCAAGGCCCCTTGGGGCATGGGATGGACCCAGCATTGGGCAGAAAAGGGTCAGGCTGGCGGTCAGAGACTGGGAATCGGCTCTCCCCGCACTGTCGCTTTCTTCGCAGGACTCCCCTGAGTCTGGGAATTCTAAAGTTGAGCCTGGACGTGTGTGGCACGTGGCAGTGACTTTGCGTGTGTGTGCGCGCGCCTGAGGACGTGTGTGGTTGTGTGTATGTTGTGGGGGTGTGCGTGGTCCATGACTCCGTGTGTGTGTGCGTGGGGATGTAGGCGGAGCAGAGTCAGTGTGTGTGCACGTGTGTTTGTGTGTACGTGCATGCATTAGTTTTAAGAATACTAGAAGCTGTCCTTCAGAAGTCTGCAGTAGTAAAAATTGTATGGTGTCCCTCACTGTATAATTCAAACTGAAAATAATCTTCAATCACCAGAAATGTAGTCCCCCCCAGATTCTGATCCCCCCTCCCATACTGATTATGCCCTCATTGTACTGATGAGGAAACTAGCTTAGAGATGTTAAGTGGCTCAGCCCAGGGCATGGAGCTCGCGAGCCCAGGGCCAGGACGCAGTCCAAGCGGCGCGGCTCCAGAGGCCTGGAGCCCTGCTCACGACCGCGCGTGGCCTCTTGGCCGGGGGGGTGCGGGGGGTGGGGGTGGGGTGGGGGTGGGGGGAAGAGATCCTGACGGGCCGGGGCCAGCGTGCAGGCTGCCCAAGCCGCGGACTCTGCAAGTCGGGTGGAGAGTACCTGACGGCAGACGAGGGTAAAGGACTGCTCAGAAATCAGATAGGTTCCTAGATCTTCGATGAGTAAGGAGGCTCAGTGCTCATCCTCGATCCCTTTGCTGGTGGCTAAAAGGGAGCAAGGCCCACGAGCGCGCTTCTGGGAGCGGCCTGCCAAAACCTGGAGCAGGGCTGCTCAGGACTGGCTCTGCAGCAGGAGCAGAGGGGGGGCAATGTCGCCACCTGGTGGACATCCTTGGTAGTGGCAGTAGGAGGCCTAGCAGCCTGGGTATGGAGGCGGCAGGACGAGGTCCTAGTGGATGATCGTTTTCACATGGCTTAAAAAGCATTGCTTCATAGATTTTATCCACATTGGGGTCTATCCTACGATGGTAAATACGGTCTCCGTTACTCCATCTTAGCTGCATTGATTAATTTTTTTGAGGTTAGTTTTCTCTTCAATGATTTGGAAGCTATATTGTCTTCCAATTAAAATTCCCTCTAAGTTTTAATAAGTCATCTCTAAGTTCATAACTACATATATAATTGGACCAGTATTGCTATAACAGTCTCAAAAACGGGATAATCTATCAGATCTTGTTTCTCAATCATGATACATTTAGCATATTTTACCTCTCTGCTGTTCCCCATTGTGTGCGTGTGTGCGCGTGCGCGGGCTACAGTTCCTGCTTTTTAGACAGTTGCTTTCAGTTTGTTGCATTCGCAATGAAAATATAGGTATAAACATCTTGGATTTAATTGCTCGCTACCGCTATTTAATCCCATGTCTTTCCCATTTTTGAGTTATTTACTTCTTTCCCAATCAAATGGACTCATGATTGGCTAATTTTTTTCCAGCGGTAGACTTGGAACCCATACCAGTCTATACGCAGCTTTATGTTCTCCTCAGCAACACCTCTCAGCCTCAACACCCAACAACACTCTCCGTATCTAGGGCCCCAAGGCTTGTTTTAAAATGCGACATTGTTTCTCATGTCCCCCCGCCCCCCTCCCGCCCCAAAAAGGAAGCAAGAATCTTCCTTGATTTAACGTGCTGCCTTTTTAGGACTGGCTAGTCTTGTCTGGTGAATGGATATTAAGAGAGATTTCCTTAAACTTCCTCCTGCTTCGTGCCATAACTCGACTTCATTGAGAAGCATGTTTTTCCCGTTTCTAAGACGGGCTTCCGCTTTGAACTGCTAAACCATCACGGCACACTTTTTCTCCATACTTATTCCTGGAAAACTGAGCTCTCTGCCGGAGTAAAGACGGTTCCCGTCAGAGAAGTGTGGCTCCCTGTCCCAAGGTCAAAGTGTAGAAGAAAGGGAAGATTCCTGTTTCCGAGGGTTCCATTTTGTCAGGTTAGAGATCTAGTCATCCGTGTGGCTGCGGTGGAATCTGCAGTATCTTGCCTCACAGTTTCCTATTTCTGGCTTAGCAGGGGAGCCGCATTAGCTGAGGTCGCGGCGCTATGGCCCTTGTCAGGATCCCGGTGCTGAGGCAGCCCCTTCCCCCCACCCCCTCTCCTTGTCATTTTGATCGTGCAAACTGGGTGCCAGCTGTGTGAACCCTGCTCCTGGCCGCCAGGATTGCCCCCCCCCTCCCCACGCGACGTGTCCCCAGTTCCTCGGCGTCCCTCACTGCAACCAGCTAGCTCCAGGAAGGGTGCGAGCTGGCTTCCGCTGTCGTCCTTCCTCCTTCCTGTCCAGGCGGGCCCTCCTTTTGCGCTAGTCGGCCCGAAACCTTCTCTCCCGCGCTGCATAGGCTGAAGGAATGCCTCAGCGTTTGCAGCCGCTAGAGGGCGCTCTTCTCCTCTCTTTGGGCCCCTTCAGCGCTTCCAGTGGAAATTTCCGAGGTGGGAAGGGCTTGGGGGTTCTCTGTATCTAGGGGCTCCCGATCCAGCCGATTCAACTAACTGTGGGTTGAAAATATTCGGGAAAAAACGGAAAGTTTCGAAAAGCGACAATTGAACTTGCCACACACCGGCAACCGCTTACATAGCATTCACGTTGCCTTGCATGCCGCGCGTCACCTAGAGATGATTTAAAGTACACAGGAGGACACAGCGAAAGAGAATGTGACAATGACTGTATGGGTATGTTTATGCATAAGTGGAAAATTGTGCTCTAGACTGGAATTCGACACAACATTGTAAAAACGACAACAACGTGGAAGAAAAGTATGTTTGTATGTAAAAAATAAAGTCCTATGTCATTTTGTATAAGAGGCATCAGCATCCATGGATTTTGGCATCTGTGGGGAGTCCTGGAACCAGTGCCCCATGCTTACCAAGGCATGACTGGAAGCCCAGGCTCCTTATCCCAGCCTGTCATGTCCCCACGTGGTGTGAATCCTGCCTGTCCCACACTCCCCTGGTCACTCTCCTCCAGCCCTGCCAGACTGCCCTCTTCTTCTGGAACAGGCCAAGCTGAATGCACGTCATGTCTGACCTCTAGGAATATCCGTTACTTTGTGAGCATGGCTCTGCTTCAGGAAGACGGGCTGCATTGTCACTAGAGAAGACGGGATGGAGGTTCCTTAAAAACCTACAAATGGACTTACCTGATGATCCAGCCTTCCCACGCCTGGGGATATGTCAAGAGAAAACTCTAACTCAAAAAGTCCCATGCACCTCAATGCTCACAGCAGCCCTATTTGTATTAGCCAGGACGTGGAACTAACCCCAACATCTAACGACTGGTGACTGGATAAAGAAGTCGTTGTCTTTTTATGCCGCGGAATACTACACAGCCGCGAAAAAGGATGGAACCATGCCATTTGCGGCAACATGGTTGGACACAGAGATAGTCATTCTGAGTGAAGTAAGCCAGAAGAGAGAAAAATGCCGCATGACACAACTTCCATGTGAAATCTAAGAAAAAAAGACAGAAATGATCTTAACTGCAAAAGACAAATAGAGCCACAGACATAGAGAAACAAACTTATGGTTACCAGGGAGGGACGGCGGTGGGAAGGGGTAAATATGGGCATCGGAAAATTGCCCGTCTTGGGGAGTGGTGGACATGTTAGCTCTCTTGATTGTGGCGATGGCTTTCTGGGTGTAGACATGCATGAAAATTGATCAAATACTACCCGTGAGATGTGTCTAATTGACGGAACAGAACTCGTAGCCCTGTAAAGGTGTTTTAAAACAAAGAGATGGGCTGCATTGTGTCCTATGTTTCTATGTGTCTTCAGGGAGGTCTCAGGGGGGCGGTGCTGGCCTTCCTGCCAACACGATGACATGAAGCCCGAACAATCCCCCAATCGATGGGAAGAAGAGACGAGCCATGGTCACATCTGGACCCCAAGCTTACACGTGGTGCATGGGTGCCATTTATCGCCAATCCAGCGAGGTTCCGGCCAGAGCTAGAGGCCGGGGCAGCGAACCGGGAGCGGCACTAAGGAGCATCGTGGCGCAGAGGCTGGACTGGGGGCCCGCAGGCTCCTCCCAGGAGGAGCCTCAGGGTTTGGGAGGTGGCTAACGTGCCTGCTTCGTGTCACCAGCAAGTGATGCCACCCGTGGAAAATCAGCTGGAATCCTGAGCCGGGTCAGCCGTGGGTGATGCGGTAAAGGCTGCTTGCTAGCAGAGGGGACGCCAGACGGACGGTGAAGCAAGCAACAGGCTGCTGAGCTTCCGGCCTGTGTTTACCGTGCTTTCCGTGTCTCCCTGCATCTCAGGGTCACCTGGAGGAATTCGTGTGGAGTTTAGAGGCCGACGGCCTCTCGGTTCCTCATCAGCCTGGCAAGCCCCCCAGCCCTCTGCGGCCAGACCTCTGCGAGCGTCTTTCCCTTGTTCTAGCAAAACCCTCCCCACCCTCGCCTGCGGCGGGCTTTTGTTTTTTTAATTGATGGCAGTGAGGATACCTTACAGCCTCCTCCGGCCCTTCCTTAGGGCTTCTGCCCTTAGAGCACGGCAAGGGGCGGCCCCCCAACCCCCACCCCCGACACCCCCGCGCTGTCCTGGGTCCTGAACTACAGAGGGTCCCTCTGGCCCTGACACTCCCTCTGGCCACGCCCTCTACGGGGTGGAGTCAGCAGGGCCAAGGGGACACGCCCATTGGCTCCACCCCGTGCTCTGGAATCCCAGGACCCCGAATGCCCTGCCCCAGCAGCCCCTGTCCCGCTTGTAGTTTCTGCACCGGCTCTCCCCGGAGTTCAGCATCCCAGGACTCACAGAGAGGCCAACGGGCAGCTGTTGGCATGGAGGTTACGGACAGAGCCCGGATGTGAGGTCTGAGTGTCCCCCTGTGCACATCCAAGGCCCCTTGGGGCATGGGATGGACCCAGCATTGGGCAGAAAAGGGTCAGGCTGGCGGTCAGAGACTGGGAATCGGCTCTCCCCGCACTGTCGCTTTCTTCGCAGGACTCCCCTGAGTCTGGGAATTCTAAAGTTGAGCCTGGACGTGTGTGGCACGTGGCAGTGACTTTGCGTGTGTGTGCGCGCGCCTGAGGACGTGTGTGGTTGTGTGTATGTTGTGGGGGTGTGCGTGGTCCATGACTCCGTGTGTGTGTGCGTGGGGATGTAGGCGGAGCAGAGTCAGTGTGTGTGCACGTGTGTTTGTGTGTACGTGCATGCATTAGTTTTAAGAATACTAGAAGCTGTCCTTCAGAAGTCTGCAGTAGTAAAAATTGTATGGTGTCCCTCACTGTATAATTCAAACTGAAAATAATCTTCAATCACCAGAAATGTAGTCCCCCCCAGATTCTGATCCCCCCTCCCATACTGATTATGCCCTCATTGTACTGATGAGGAAACTAGCTTAGAGATGTTAAGTGGCTCAGCCCAGGGCATGGAGCTCGCGAGCCCAGGGCCAGGACGCAGTCCAAGCGGCGCGGCTCCAGAGGCCTGGAGCCCTGCTCACGACCGCGCGTGGCCTCTTGGCCGGGGGGGTGCGGGGGGTGGGGGTGGGGTGGGGGTGGGGGGAAGAGATCCTGACGGGCCGGGGCCAGCGTGCAGGCTGCCCAAGCCGCGGACTCTGCAAGTCGGGTGGAGAGTACCTGACGGCAGACGAGGGTAAAGGACTGCTCAGAAATCAGATAGGTTCCTAGATCTTCGATGAGTAAGGAGGCTCAGTGCTCATCCTCGATCCCTTTGCTGGTGGCTAAAAGGGAGCAAGGCCCACGAGCGCGCTTCTGGGAGCGGCCTGCCAAAACCTGGAGCAGGGCTGCTCAGGACTGGCTCTGCAGCAGGAGCAGAGGGGGGGCAATGTCGCCACCTGGTGGACATCCTTGGTAGTGGCAGTAGGAGGCCTAGCAGCCTGGGTATGGAGGCGGCAGGACGAGGTCCTAGTGGATGATCGTTTTCACATGGCTTAAAAAG
This sequence comes from Vicugna pacos, assembly GCF_048564905.1. Classification (NCBI taxonomy): domain Eukaryota; kingdom Metazoa; phylum Chordata; class Mammalia; order Artiodactyla; family Camelidae; genus Vicugna; species Vicugna pacos. Next base: position 391,453 of record NW_027328761.1, read on the forward strand.
CATTGCTTCATAGATTTTATCCACATTGGGGTCTATCCTACGATGGTAAATACGGTCTCCGTTACTCCATCTTAGCTGCATTGATTAATTTTTTTGAGGTTAGTTTTCTCTTCAATGATTTGGAAGCTATATTGTCTTCCAATTAAAATTCCCTCTAAGTTTTAATAAGTCATCTCTAAGTTCATAACTATATATATAATTGGACCAGTATTGCTATAACAGTCTCAAAAACGGGATAATCTATTAGATCTTGTTTCTCAATCATGATACATTTAGCATATTTTACCTCTCTGCTGTTCCCCATTGTGTGCGTGTGTGCGCGTGCGCGGGCTACAGTTCCTGCTTTTTAGACAGTTGCTTTCAGTTTGTTGCGTTCGCAATGAAAATATAGGTATAAACATCTTGGATTTAATTGCTCGCTACCGCTATTTAATCCCATGTCTTTCCCATTTTTGAGTTATTTACTTCTTTCCCAATCAAATGGACTCATGATTGGCTAATTTTTTTCCAGCGGTAGACTTGGAACCCATACCAGTCTATACGCAGCTTTATGTTCTCCTCAGCAACACCTCTCAGCCTCAACACCCAACAACACTCTCCGTATCTAGGGCCCCAAGGCTTGTTTTAAAATGCGGCATTGTTTCTCATGTCCCCCCGCCCCCCTCCCGCCCCAAAAAGGAAGCAAGAATCTTCCTTGATTTAACGTGCTGCCTTTTTAGGACTGGCTAGTCTTGTCTGGTGAATGGATATTAAGAGAGATTTCCTTAAACTTCCTCCTGCTTCGTGCCATAACTCGACTTCATTGAGAAGCATGTTTTTCCCGTTTCTAAGACGGGCTTCCGCTTTGAACTGCTAAACCATCACGGCACACTTTTTCTCCATACTTATTCCTGGAAAACTGAGCTCTCTGCCGGAGTAAAGACGGTTCCCGTCAGAGAAGTGTGGCTCCCTGTCCCAAGGTCAAAATGTAGAAGAAAGGGAAGATTCCTGTTTCCGAGGGTTCCATTTTGTCAGGTTAGAGATCTAGTCATCCGTGTGGCTGCGGTGGAATCTGCAGTATCTTGCCTCACAGTTTCCTTTTTCTGGCTTAGCAGGGGAGCCGCATTAGCTGAGGTCGCGGCGCTATGGCCCTTGTCAGGATCCCGGTGCTGAGGCAGCCCCTTCCCCCCACCCCCTCTCCTTGTCATTTTGATCGTGCAAACTGGGTGCCAGCTGTGTGAACCCTGCTCCTGGCCGCCAGGATTGCCCCCCCCTCCCCACGCGACGTGTCCCCAGTTCCTCGGCGTCCCTCACTGCAACCAGCTAGCTCCAGGAAGGGTGCGAGCTGGCTTCCGCTGTCGTCCTTCCTCCTTCCTGTCCAGGCGGGCCCTCCTTTTGCGCTAGTCGGCCCGAAACCTTCTCTCCCGCGCTGCATAGGCTGAAGGAATGCCTCAGCGTTTGCAGCCGCTAGAGGGCGCTCTTCTCCTCTCTTTGGGCCCCTTCAGCGCTTCCAGTGGAAATTTCCGAGGTGGGAAGGGCTTGGGGGTTCTCTGTATCTAGGGGCTCCCGATCCAGCCGATTCAACTAACTGTGGGTTGAAAATATTCGGGAAAAAACGGAAAGTTTCGAAAAGCGACAATTGAACTTGCCACACACCGGCAACCGCTTACATAGCATTCACGTTGCCTTGCATGCCGCGCGTCACCTAGAGATGATTTAAAGTACACAGGAGGACACAGCGAAAGAGAATGTGACAATGACTGTATGGGTATGTTTATGCATAAGTGGAAAATTGTGCTCTAGACTGGAATTCGACACAACATTGTAAAAACGACAACAACGTGGAAGAAAAGTATGTTTGTATGTAAAAAATAAAGTCCTATGTCATTTTGTATAAGAGGCATCAGCATCCATGGATTTTGGCATCTGTGGGGAGTCCTGGAACCAGTGCCCCATGCTTACCAAGGCATGACTGGAAGCCCAGGCTCCTTATCCCAGCCTGTCATGTCCCCACGTGGTGTGAATCCTGCCTGTCCCACACTCCCCTGGTCACTCTCCTCCAGCCCTGCCAGACTGCCCTCTTCTTCTGGAACAGGCCAAGCTGAATGCACGTCATGTCTGACCTCTAGGAATATCCGTTACTTTGTGAGCATGGCTCTGCTTCAGGAAGACGGGCTGCATTGTCACTAGAGAAGACGGGATGGAGGTTCCTTAAAAACCTACAAATGGACTTACCTGATGATCCAGCCTTCCCACGCCTGGGGATATGTCAAGAGAAAACTCTAACTCAAAAAGTCCCATGCACCTCAATGCTCACAGCAGCCCTATTTGTATTAGCCAGGACGTGGAACTAACCCCAACATCTAACGACTGGTGACTGGATAAAGAAGTCGTTGTCTTTTTATGCCGCGGAATACTACACAGCCGCGAAAAAGGATGGAACCATGCCATTTGCGGCAACATGGTTGGACACAGAGATAGTCATTCTGAGTGAAGTAAGCCAGAAGAGAGAAAAATGCCGCATGACACAACTTCCATGTGAAATCTAAGAAAAAAAGACAGAAATGATCTTAACTGCAAAAGACAAATAGAGCCACAGACATAGAGAAACAAACTTATGGTTACCAGGGAGGGACGGCGGTGGGAAGGGGTAAATATGGGCATCGGAAAATTGCCCGTCTTGGGGAGTGGTGGACATGTTAGCTCTCTTGATTGTGGCGATGGCTTTCTGGGTGTAGACATGCATGAAAATTGATCAAATACTACCCGTGAGATGTGTCTAATTGACGGAACAGAACTCGTAGCCCTGTAAAGGTGTTTTAAAACAAAGAGATGGGCTGCATTGTGTCCTATGTTTCTATGTGTCTTCAGGGAGGTCTCAGGGGGGCGGTGCTGGCCTTCCTGCCAACACGATGACATGAAGCCCGAACAATCCCCCAATCGATGGGAAGAAGAGACGAGCCATGGTCACATCTGGACCCCAAGCTTACACGTGGTGCATGGGTGCCATTTATCGCCAATCCAGCGAGGTTCCGGCCAGAGCTAGAGGCCGGGGCAGCGAACCGGGAGCGGCACTAAGGAGCATCGTGGCGCAGAGGCTGGACTGGGGGCCCGCAGGCTCCTCCCAGGAGGAGCCTCAGGGTTTGGGAGGTGGCTAACGTGCCTGCTTCGTGTCACCAGCAAGTGATGCCACCCGTGGAAAATCAGCTGGAATCCTGAGCCGGGTCAGCCGTGGGTGATGCGGTAAAGGCTGCTTGCTAGCAGAGGGGACGCCAGACGGACGGTGAAGCAAGCAACAGGCTGCTGAGCTTCCGGCCTGTGTTTACCGTGCTTTCCGTGTCTCCCTGCATCTCAGGGTCACCCGGAGGAATTCGTGTGGAGTTTAGAGGCCGACGGCCTCTCGGTTCCTCATCAGCCTGGCAAGCCCCCCAGCCCTCTGCGGCCAGACCTCTGCGAGCGTCTTTCCCTTGTTCTAGCAAAACCCTCCCCACCCTCGCCTGCGGCGGGCTTTTGTTTTTTTAATTGATGGCAGTGAGGATACCTTACAGCCTCCTCCGGCCCTTCCTTAGGGCTTCTGCCCTTAGAGCACGGCAAGGGGCGGCCCCCCAACCCCCACCCCCGACACCCCCGCGCTGTCCTGGGTCCTGAACTACAGAGGGTCCCTCTGGCCCTGACACTCCCTCTGGCCACGCCCTCTACGGGGTGGAGTCAGCAGGGCCAAGGGGACACGCCCATTGGCTCCACCCCGTGCTCTGGAATCCCAGGACCCCGAATGCCCTGCCCCAGCAGCCCCTGTCCCGCTTGTAGTTTCTGCACCGGCTCTCCCCGGAGTTCAGCATCCCAGGACTCACAGAGAGGCCAACGGGCAGCTGTTGGCATGGAGGTTACGGACAGAGCCCGGATGTGAGGTCTGAGTGTCCCCCTGTGCACATCCAAGGCCCCTTGGGGCATGGGATGGACCCAGCATTGGGCAGAAAAGGGTCAGGCTGGCAGTCAGAGACTGGGAATCGGCTCTCCCCGCACTGTCGCTTTCTTCGCAGGACTCCCCTGAGTCTGGGAATTCTAAAGTTGAGCCTGGACGTGTGTGGCACGTGGCAGTGACTTTGCGTGTGTGTGCGCGCGCCTGAGGACGTGTGTGGTTGTGTGTATGTTGTGGGGGTGTGCGTGGTCCATGACTCCGTGTGTGTGTGCGTGGGGATGTAGGCGGAGCAGAGTCAGTGTGTGTGCACGTGTGTTTGTGTGTACGTGCATGCATTAGTTTTAAGAATACTAGAAGCTGTCCTTCAGAAGTCTGCAGTAGTAAAAATTGTATGGTGTCCCTCACTGTATAATTCAAACTGAAAATAATCTTCAATCACCAGAAATGTAGTCCCCCCCAGATTCTGATCCCCCCTCCCATACTGATTATGCCCTCATTGTACTGATGAGGAAACTAGCTTAGAGATGTTAAGTGGCTCAGCCCAGGGCATGGAGCTCGCGAGCCCAGGGCCAGGACGCAGTCCAAGCGGCGCGGCTCCAGAGGCCTGGAGCCCTGCTCACGACCGCGCGTGGCCTCTTGGCCGGGGGGGTGCGGGGGGTGGGGGTGGGGTGGGGGTGGGGGGAAGAGATCCTGACGGGCCGGGGCCAGCGTGCAGGCTGCCCAAGCCGCGGACTCTGCAAGTCGGGTGGAGAGTACCTGATGGCAGACGAGGGTAAAGGACTGCTCAGAAATCAGATAGGTTCCTAGATCTTCGATGAGTAAGGAGGCTCAGTGCTCATCCTCGATCCCTTTGCTGGTGGCTAAAAGGGAGCAAGGCCCACGAGCGCGCTTCTGGGAGCGGCCTGCCAAAACCTGGAGCAGGGCTGCTCAGGACTGGCTCTGCAGCAGGAGCAGAGGGGGGCAATGTCGCCACCTGGTGGACATCCTTGGTAGTGGCAGTAGGAGGCCTAGCAGCCTGGGTATGGAGGCGGCAGGCCGAGGTCCTAGTGGATGATCGTTTTCACATGGCTTAAAAAGCATTGCTTCATAGATTTTATCCACATTGGGGTCTATCCTACGATGGTAAATACGGTCTCCGTTACTCCATCTTAGCTGCATTGATTAATTTTTTTGAGGTTAGTTTTCTCTTCAATGATTTGGAAGCTATATTGTCTTCCAATTAAAATTCCCTCTAAGTTTTAATAAGTCATCTCTAAGTTCATAACTATATATATAATTGGACCAGTATTGCTATAACAGTCTCAAAAACGGGATAATCTATTAGATCTTGTTTCTCAATCATGATACATTTAGCATATTTTACCTCTCTGCTGTTCCCCATTGTGTGCGTGTGTGCGCGTGCGCGGGCTACAGTTCCTGCTTTTTAGACAGTTGCTTTCAGTTTGTTGCATTCGCAATGAAAATATAGGTATAAACATCTTGGATTTAATTGCTCGCTACCGCTATTTAATCCCATGTCTTTCCCATTTTTGAGTTATTTACTTCTTTCCCAATCAAATGGACTCATGATTGGCTAATTTTTTTCCAGCGGTAGACTTGGAACCCATACCAGTCTATACGCAGCTTTATGTTCTCCTCAGCAACACCTCTCAGCCTCAACACCCAACAACACTCTCCGTATCTAGGGCCCCAAGGCTTGTTTTAAAATGCGGCATTGTTTCTCATGTCCCCCCGCCCCCCTCCCGCCCCAAAAAGGAAGCAAGAATCTTCCTTGATTTAACGTGCTGCCTTTTTAGGACTGGCTAGTCTTGTCTGGTGAATGGATATTAAGAGAGATTTCCTTAAACTTCCTCCTGCTTCGTGCCATAACTCGACTTCATTGAGAAGCATGTTTTTCCCGTTTCTAAGACGGGCTTCCGCTTTGAACTGCTAAACCATCACGGCACACTTTTTCTCCATACTTATTCCTGGAAAACTGAGCTCTCTGCCGGAGTAAAGACGGTTCCCGTCAGAGAAGTGTGGCTCCCTGTCCCAAGGTCAAAGTGTAGAAGAAAGGGAAGATTCCTGTTTCCGAGGGTTCCATTTTGTCAGGTTAGAGATCTAGTCATCCGTGTGGCTGCGGTGGAATCTGCAGTATCTTGCCTCACAGTTTCCTTTTTCTGGCTTAGCAGGGGAGCCGCATTAGCTGAGGTCGCGGCGCTATGGCCCTTGTCAGGATCCCGGTGCTGAGGCAGCCCCTTCCCCCCACCCCCTCTCCTTGTCATTTTGATCGTGCAAACTGGGTGCCAGCTGTGTGAACCCTGCTCCTGGCCGCCAGGATTGCCCCCCCCCTCCCCACGCGACGTGTCCCCAGTTCCTCGGCGTCCCTCACTGCAACCAGCTAGCTCCAGGAAGGGTGCGAGCTGGCTTCCGCTGTCGTCCTTCCTCCTTCCTGTCCAGGCGGGCCCTCCTTTTGCGCTAGTCGGCCCGAAACCTTCTCTCCCGCGCTGCATAGGCTGAAGGAATGCCTCAGCGTTTGCAGCCGCTAGAGGGCGCTCTTCTCCTCTCTTTGGGCCCCTTCAGCGCTTCCAGTGGAAATTTCCGAGGTGGGAAGGGCTTGGGGGTTCTCTGTATCTAGGGGCTCCCGATCCAGCCGATTCAACTAACTGTGGGTTGAAAATATTCGGGAAAAAACGGAAAGTTTCGAAAAGCGACAATTGAACTTGCCACACACCGGCAACCGCTTACATAGCATTCACGTTGCCTTGCATGCCGCGCGTCACCTAGAGATGATTTAAAGTACACAGGAGGACACAGCGAAAGAGAATGTGACAATGACTGTATGGGTATGTTTATGCATAAGTGGAAAATTGTGCTCTAGACTGGAATTCGACACAACATTGTAAAAACGACAACAACGTGGAAGAAAAGTATGTTTGTATGTAAAAAATAAAGTCCTATGTCATTTTGTATAAGAGGCATCAGCATCCATGGATTTTGGCATCTGTGGGGAGTCCTGGAACCAGTGCCCCATGCTTACCAAGGCATGACTGGAAGCCCAGGCTCCTTATCCCAGCCTGTCATGTCCCCACGTGGTGTGAATCCTGCCTGTCCCACACTCCCCTGGTCACTCTCCTCCAGCCCTGCCAGACTGCCCTCTTCTTCTGGAACAGGCCAAGCTGAATGCACGTCATGTCTGACCTCTAGGAATATCCGTTACTTTGTGAGCATGGCTCTGCTTCAGGAAGACGGGCTGCATTGTCACTAGAGAAGACGGGATGGAGGTTCCTTAAAAACCTACAAATGGACTTACCTGATGATCCAGCCTTCCCACGCCTGGGGATATGTCAAGAGAAAACTCTAACTCAAAAAGTCCCATGCACCTCAATGCTCACAGCAGCCCTGTTTGTATTAGCCAGGACGTGGAACTAACCCCAACATCTAACGACTGGTGACTGGATAAAGAAGTCGTTGTCTTTTTATGCCGCGGAATACTACACAGCCGCGAAAAAGGATGGAACCATGCCATTTGCGGCAACATGGTTGGACACAGAGATAGTCATTCTGAGTGAAGTAAGCCAGAAGAGAGAAAAATGCCGCATGACACAACTTCCATGTGAAATCTAAGAAAAAAAGACAGAAATGATCTTAACTGCAAAAGACAAATAGAGCCACAGACATAGAGAAACAAACTTATGGTTACCAGGGAGGGACGGCGGTGGGAAGGGGTAAATATGGGCATCGGAAAATTGCCCGTCTTGGGGAGTGGTGGACATGTTAGCTCTCTTGATTGTGGCGATGGCTTTCTGGGTGTAGACATGCATGAAAATTGATCAAATACTACCCGTGAGATGTGTCTAATTGACGGAACAGAACTCGTAGCCCTGTAAAGGTGTTTTAAAACAAAGAGATGGGCTGCATTGTGTCCTATGTTTCTATGTGTCTTCAGGGAGGTCTCAGGGGGGCGGTGCTGGCCTTCCTGCCAACACGATGACATGAAGCCCGAACAATCCCCCAATCGATGGGAAGAAGAGACGAGCCATGGTCACATCTGGACCCCAAGCTTACACGTGGTGCATGGGTGCCATTTATCGCCAATCCAGCGAGGTTCCGGCCAGAGCTAGAGGCCGGGGCAGCGAACCGGGAGCGGCACTAAGGAGCATCGTGGCGCAGAGGCTGGACTGGGGGCCCGCAGGCTCCTCCCAGGAGGAGCCTCAGGGTTTGGGAGGTGGCTAACGTGCCTGCTTCGTGTCACCAGCAAGTGATGCCACCCGTGGAAAATCAGCTGGAATCCTGAGCCGGGTCAGCCGTGGGTGATGCGGTAAAGGCTGCTTGCTAGCAGAGGGGACGCCAGACGGACGGTGAAGCAAGCAACAGGCTGCTGAGCTTCCGGCCTGTGTTTACCGTGCTTTCCGTGTCTCCCTGCATCTCAGGGTCACCTGGAGGAATTCGTGTGGAGTTTAGAGGCCGACGGCCTCTCGGTTCCTCATCAGCCTGGCAAGCCCCCCAGCCCTCTGCGGCCAGACCTCTGCGAGCGTCTTTCCCTTGTTCTAGCAAAACCCTCCCCACCCTCGCCTGCGGCGGGCTTTTGTTTTTTTAATTGATGGCAGTGAGGATACCTTACAGCCTCCTCCGGCCCTTCCTTAGGGCTTCTGCCCTTAGAGCACGGCAAGGGGCGGCCCCCCAACCCCCACCCCCGACACCCCCGCGCTGTCCTGGGTCCTGAACTACAGAGGGTCCCTCTGGCCCTGACACTCCCTCTGGCCACGCCCTCTACGGGGTGGAGTCAGCAGGGCCAAGGGGACACGCCCATTGGCTCCACCCCGTGCTCTGGAATCCCAGGACCCCGAATGCCCTGCCCCAGCAGCCCCTGTCCCGCTTGTAGTTTCTGCACCGGCTCTCCCCGGAGTTCAGCATCCCAGGACTCACAGAGAGGCCAACGGGCAGCTGTTGGCATGGAGGTTACGGACAGAGCCCGGATGTGAGGTCTGAGTGTCCCCCTGTGCACATCCAAGGCCCCTTGGGGCATGGGATGGACCCAGCATTGGGCAGAAAAGGGTCAGGCTGGCGGTCAGAGACTGGGAATCGGCTCTCCCCGCACTGTCGCTTTCTTCGCAGGACTCCCCTGAGTCTGGGAATTCTAAAGTTGAGCCTGGACGTGTGTGGCACGTGGCAGTGACTTTGCGTGTGTGTGCGCGCGCCTGAGGACGTGTGTGGTTGTGTGTATGTTGTGGGGGTGTGCGTGGTCCATGACTCCGTGTGTGTGTGCGTGGGGATGTAGGCGGAGCAGAGTCAGTGTGTGTGCACGTGTGTTTGTGTGTACGTGCATGCATTAGTTTTAAGAATACTAGAAGCTGTCCTTCAGAAGTCTGCAGTAGTAAAAATTGTATGGTGTCCCTCACTGTATAATTCAAACTGAAAATAATCTTCAATCACCAGAAATGTAGTCCCCCCCAGATTCTGATCCCCCCTCCCATACTGATTATGCCCTCATTGTACTGATGAGGAAACTAGCTTAGAGATGTTAAGTGGCTCAGCCCAGGGCATGGAGCTCGCGAGCCCAGGGCCAGGACGCAGTCCAAGCGGCGCGGCTCCAGAGGCCTGGAGCCCTGCTCACGACCGCGCGTGGCCTCTTGGCCGGGGGGGTGCGGGGGGTGGGGGTGGGGTGGGGGTGGGGGGAAGAGATCCTGACGGGCCGGGGCCAGCGTGCAGGCTGCCCAAGCCGCGGACTCTGCAAGTCGGGTGGAGAGTACCTGACGGCAGACGAGGGTAAAGGACTGCTCAGAAATCAGATAGGTTCCTAGATCTTCGATGAGTAAGGAGGCTCAGTGCTCATCCTCGATCCCTTTGCTGGTGGCTAAAAGGGAGCAAGGCCCACGAGCGCGCTTCTGGGAGCGGCCTGCCAAAACCTGGAGCAGGGCTGCTCAGGACTGGCTCTGCAGCAGGAGCAGAGGGGGGGCAATGTCGCCACCTGGTGGACATCCTTGGTAGTGGCAGTAGGAGGCCTAGCAGCCTGGGTATGGAGGCGGCAGGACGAGGTCCTAGTGGATGATCGTTTTCACATGGCTTAAAAAGCATTGCTTCATAGATTTTATCCACATTGGGGTCTATCCTACGATGGTAAATACGGTCTCCGTTACTCCATCTTAGCTGCATTGATTAATTTTTTTGAGGTTAGTTTTCTCTTCAATGATTTGGAAGCTATATTGTCTTCCAATTAAAATTCCCTCTAAGTTTTAATAAGTCATCTCTAAGTTCATAACTATATATATAATTGGACCAGTATTGCTATAACAGTCTCAAAAACGGGATAATCTATTAGATCTTGTTTCTCAATCATGATACATTTAGCATATTTTACCTCTCTGCTGTTCCCCATTGTGTGCGTGTGTGCGCGTGCGCGGGCTACAGTTCCTGCTTTTTAGACAGTTGCTTTCAGTTTGTTGCATTCGCAATGAAAATATAGGTATAAACATCTTGGATTTAATTGCTCGCTACCGCTATTTAATCCCATGTCTTTCCCATTTTTGAGTTATTTACTTCTTTCCCAATCAAATGGACTCATGATTGGCTAATTTTTTTCCAGCGGTAGACTTGGAACCCATACCAGTCTATACGCAGCTTTATGTTCTCCTCAGCAACACCTCTCAGCCTCAACACCCAACAACACTCTCCGTATCTAGGGCCCCAAGGCTTGTTTTAAAATGCGGCATTGTTTCTCATGTCCCCCCGCCCCCCTCCCGCCCCAAAAAGGAAGCAAGAATCTTCCTTGATTTAACGTGCTGCCTTTTTAGGACTGGCTAGTCTTGTCTGGTGAATGGATATTAAGAGAGATTTCCTTAAACTTCCTCCTGCTTCGTGCCATAACTCGACTTCATTGAGAAGCATGTTTTTCCCGTTTCTAAGACGGGCTTCCGCTTTGAACTGCTAAACCATCACGGCACACTTTTTCTCCATACTTATTCCTGGAAAACTGAGCTCTCTGCCGGAGTAAAGACGGTTCCCGTCAGAGAAGTGTGGCTCCCTGTCCCAAGGTCAAAATGTAGAAGAAAGGGAAGATTCCTGTTTCCGAGGGTTCCATTTTGTCAGGTTAGAGATCTAGTCATCCGTGTGGCTGCGGTGGAATCTGCAGTATCTTGCCTCACAGTTTCCTTTTTCTGGCTTAGCAGGGGAGCCGCATTAGCTGAGGTCGCGGCGCTATGGCCCTTGTCAGGATCCCGGTGCTGAGGCAGCCCCTTCCCCCCACCCCCTCTCCTTGTCATTTTGATCGTGCAAACTGGGTGCCAGCTGTGTGAACCCTGCTCCTGGCCGCCAGGATTGCCCCCCCCCTCCCCACGCGACGTGTCCCCAGTTCCTCGGCGTCCCTCACTGCAACCAGCTAGCTCCAGGAAGGGTGCGAGCTGGCTTCCGCTGTCGTCCTTCCTCCTTCCTGTCCAGGCGGGCCCTCCTTTTGCGCTAGTCGGCCCGAAACCTTCTCTCCCGCGCTGCATAGGCTGAAGGAATGCCTCAGCGTTTGCAGCCGCTAGAGGGCGCTCTTCTCCTCTCTTTGGGCCCCTTCAGCGCTTCCAGTGGAAATTTCCGAGGTGGGAAGGGCTTGGGGGTTCTCTGTATCTAGGGGCTCCCGATCCAGCCGATTCAACTAACTGTGGGTTGAAAATATTCGGGAAAAAACGGAAAGTTTCGAAAAGCGACAATTGAACTTGCCACACACCGGCAACCGCTTACATAGCATTCACGTTGCCTTGCATGCCGCGCGTCACCTAGAGATGATTTAAAGTACACAGGAGGACACAGCGAAAGAGAATGTGACAATGACTGTATGGGTATGTTTATGCATAAGTGGAAAATTGTGCTCTAGACTGGAATTCGACACAACATTGTAAAAACGACAACAACGTGGAAGAAAAGTATGTTTGTATGTAAAAAATAAAGTCCTATGTCATTTTGTATAAGAGGCATCAGCATCCATGGATTTTGGCATCTGTGGGGAGTCCTGGAACCAGTGCCCCATGCTTACCAAGGCATGACTGGAAGCCCAGGCTCCTTATCCCAGCCTGTCATGTCCCCACGTGGTGTGAATCCTGCCTGTCCCACACTCCCCTGGTCACTCTCCTCCAGCCCTGCCAGACTGCCCTCTTCTTCTGGAACAGGCCAAGCTGAATGCACGTCATGTCTGACCTCTAGGAATATCCGTTACTTTGTGAGCATGGCTCTGCTTCAGGAAGACGGGCTGCATTGTCACTAGAGAAGACGGGATGGAGGTTCCTTAAAAACCTACAAATGGACTTACCTGATGATCCAGCCTTCCCACGCCTGGGGATATGTCAAGAGAAAACTCTAACTCAAAAAGTCCCATGCACCTCAATGCTCACAGCAGCCCTGTTTGTATTAGCCAGGACGTGGAACTAACCCCAACATCTAACGACTGGTGACTGGATAAAGAAGTCGTTGTCTTTTTATGCCGCGGAATACTACACAGCCGCGAAAAAGGATGGAACCATGCCATTTGCGGCAACATGGTTGGACACAGAGATAGTCATTCTGAGTGAAGTAAGCCAGAAGAGAGAAAAATGCCGCATGACACAACTTCCATGTGAAATCTAAGAAAAAAAGACAGAAATGATCTTAACTGCAAAAGACAAATAGAGCCACAGACATAGAGAAACAAACTTATGGTTACCAGGGAGGGACGGCGGTGGGAAGGGGTAAATATGGGCATCGGAAAATTGCCCGTCTTGGGGAGTGGTGGACATGTTAGCTCTCTTGATTGTGGCGATGGCTTTCTGGGTGTAGACATGCATGAAAATTGATCAAATACTACCCGTGAGATGTGTCTAATTGACGGAACAGAACTCGTAGCCCTGTAAAGGTGTTTTAAAACAAAGAGATGGGCTGCATTGTGTCCTATGTTTCTATGTGTCTTCAGGGAGGTCTCAGGGGGGCGGTGCTGGCCTTCCTGCCAACACGATGACATGAAGCCCGAACAATCCCCCAATCGATGGGAAGAAGAGACGAGCCATGGTCACATCTGGACCCCAAGCTTACACGTGGTGCATGGGTGCCATTTATCGCCAATCCAGCGAGGTTCCAGCCAGAGCTAGAGGCCGGGGCAGCGAACCGGGAGCGGCACTAAGGAGCATCGTGGCGCAGAGGCTGGACTGGGGGCCCGCAGGCTCCTCCCAGGAGGAGCCTCAGGGTTTGGGAGGTGGCTAACGTGCCTGCTTCGTGTCACCAGCAAGTGATGCCACCCGTGGAAAATCAGCTGGAATCCTGAGCCGGGTCAGCCGTGGGTGATGCGGTAAAGGCTGCTTGCTAGCAGAGGGGACGCCAGACGGACGGTGAAGCAAGCAACAGGCTGCTGAGCTTCCGGCCTGTGTTTACCGTGCTTTCCGTGTCTCCCTGCATCTCAGGGTCACCCGGAGGAATTCGTGTGGAGTTTAGAGGCCGACGGCCTCTCGGTTCCTCATCAGCCTGGCAAGCCCCCCAGCCCTCTGCGGCCAGACCTCTGCGAGCGTCTTTCCCTTGTTCTAGCAAAACCCTCCCCACCCTCGCCTGCGGCGGGCTTTTGTTTTTTTAATTGATGGCAGTGAGGATACCTTACAGCCTCCTCCGGCCCTTCCTTAGGGCTTCTGCCCTTAGAGCACGGCAAGGGGCGGCCCCCCAACCCCCACCCCCGACACCCCCGCGCTGTCCTGGGTCCTGAACTACAGAGGGTCCCTCTGGCCCTGACACTCCCTCTGGCCACGCCCTCTACGGGGTGGAGTCAGCAGGGCCAAGGGGACACGCCCATTGGCTCCACCCCGTGCTCTGGAATCCCAGGACCCCGAATGCCCTGCCCCAGCAGCCCCTGTCCCGCTTGTAGTTTCTGCACCGGCTCTCCCCGGAGTTCAGCATCCCAGGACTCACAGAGAGGCCAACGGGCAGCTGTTGGCATGGAGGTTACGGACAGAGCCCGGATGTGAGGTCTGAGTGTCCCCCTGTGCACATCCAAGGCCCCTTGGGGCATGGGATGGACCCAGCATTGGGCAGAAAAGGGTCAGGCTGGCAGTCAGAGACTGGGAATCGGCTCTCCCCGCACTGTCGCTTTCTTCGCAGGACTCCCCTGAGTCTGGGAATTCTAAAGTTGAGCCTGGACGTGTGTGGCACGTGGCAGTGACTTTGCGTGTGTGTGCGCGCGCCTGAGGACGTGTGTGGTTGTGTGTATGTTGTGGGGGTGTGCGTGGTCCATGACTCCGTGTGTGTGTGCGTGGGGATGTAGGCGGAGCAGAGTCAGTGTGTGTGCACGTGTGTTTGTGTGTACGTGCATGCATTAGTTTTAAGAATACTAGAAGCTGTCCTTCAGAAGTCTGCAGTAGTAAAAATTGTATGGTGTCCCTCACTGTATAATTCAAACTGAAAATAATCTTCAATCACCAGAAATGTAGTCCCCCCCAGATTCTGATCCCCCCTCCCATACTGATTATGCCCTCATTGTACTGATGAGGAAACTAGCTTAGAGATGTTAAGTGGCTCAGCCCAGGGCATGGAGCTCGCGAGCCCAGGGCCAGGACGCAGTCCAAGCGGCGCGGCTCCAGAGGCCTGGAGCCCTGCTCACGACCGCGCGTGGCCTCTTGGCCGGGGGGGTGCGGGGGGTGGGGGTGGGGTGGGGGTGGGGGGAAGAGATCCTGACGGGCCGGGGCCAGCGTGCAGGCTGCCCAAGCCGCGGACTCTGCAAGTCGGGTGGAGAGTACCTGACGGCAGACGAGGGTAAAGGACTGCTCAGAAATCAGATAGGTTCCTAGATCTTCGATGAGTAAGGAGGCTCAGTGCTCATCCTCGATCCCTTTGCTGGTGGCTAAAAGGGAGCAAGGCCCACGAGCGCGCTTCTGGGAGCGGCCTGCCAAAACCTGGAGCAGGGCTGCTCAGGACTGGCTCTGCAGCAGGAGCAGAGGGGGGCAATGTCGCCACCTGGTGGACATCCTTGGTAGTGGCAGTAGGAGGCCTAGCAGCCTGGGTATGGAGGCGGCAGGCCGAGGTCCTAGTGGATGATCGTTTTCACATGGCTTAAAAAGCATTGCTTCATAGATTTTATCCACATTGGGGTCTATCCTACGATGGTAAATACGGTCTCCGTTACTCCATCTTAGCTGCATTGATTAATTTTTTTGAGGTTAGTTTTCTCTTCAATGATTTGGAAGCTATATTGTCTTCCAATTAAAATTCCCTCTAAGTTTTAATAAGTCATCTCTAAGTTCATAACTATATATATAATTGGACCAGTATTGCTATAACAGTCTCAAAAACGGGATAATCTATTAGATCTTGTTTCTCAATCATGATACATTTAGCATATTTTACCTCTCTGCTGTTCCCCATTGTGTGCGTGTGTGCGCGTGCGCGGGCTACAGTTCCTGCTTTTTAGACAGTTGCTTTCAGTTTGTTGCATTCGCAATGAAAATATAGGTATAAACATCTTGGATTTAATTGCTCGCTACCGCTATTTAATCCCATGTCTTTCCCGTTTTTGAGTTATTTACTTCTTTCCCAATCAAATGGACTCATGATTGGCTAATTTTTTTCCAGCGGTAGACTTGGAACCCATACCAGTCTATACGCAGCTTTATGTTCTCCTCAGCAACACCTCTCAGCCTCAACACCCAACAACACTCTCCGTATCTAGGGCCCCAAGGCTTGTTTTAAAATGCGGCATTGTTTCTCATGTCCCCCCGCCCCCCTCCCGCCCCAAAAAGGAAGCAAGAATCTTCCTTGATTTAACGTGCTGCCTTTTTAGGACTGGCTAGTCTTGTCTGGTGAATGGATATTAAGAGAGATTTCCTTAAACTTCCTCCTGCTTCGTGCCATAACTCGACTTCATTGAGAAGCATGTTTTTCCCGTTTCTAAGACGGGCTTCCGCTTTGAACTGCTAAACCATCACGGCACACTTTTTCTCCATACTTATTCCTGGAAAACTGAGCTCTCTGCCGGAGTAAAGACGGTTCCCGTCAGAGAAGTGTGGCTCCCTGTCCCAAGGTCAAAGTGTAGAAGAAAGGGAAGATTCCTGTTTCCGAGGGTTCCATTTTGTCAGGTTAGAGATCTAGTCATCCGTGTGGCTGCGGTGGAATCTGCAGTATCTTGCCTCACAGTTTCCTTTTTCTGGCTTAGCAGGGGAGCCGCATTAGCTGAGGTCGCGGCGCTATGGCCCTTGTCAGGATCCCGGTGCTGAGGCAGCCCCTTCCCCCCACCCCCTCTCCTTGTCATTTTGATCGTGCAAACTGGGTGCCAGCTGTGTGAACCCTGCTCCTGGCCGCCAGGATTGCCCCCCCCCTCCCCACGCGACGTGTCCCCAGTTCCTCGGCGTCCCTCACTGCAACCAGCTAGCTCCAGGAAGGGTGCGAGCTGGCTTCCGCTGTCGTCCTTCCTCCTTCCTGTCCAGGCGGGCCCTCCTTTTGCGCTAGTCGGCCCGAAACCTTCTCTCCCGCGCTGCATAGGCTGAAGGAATGCCTCAGCGTTTGCAGCCGCTAGAGGGCGCTCTTCTCCTCTCTTTGGGCCCCTTCAGCGCTTCCAGTGGAAATTTCCGAGGTGGGAAGGGCTTGGGGGTTCTCTGTATCTAGGGGCTCCCGATCCAGCCGATTCAACTAACTGTGGGTTGAAAATATTCGGGAAAAAACGGAAAGTTTCGAAAAGCGACAATTGAACTTGCCACACACCGGCAACCGCTTACATAGCATTCACGTTGCCTTGCATGCCGCGCGTCACCTAGAGATGATTTAAAGTACACAGGAGGACACAGCGAAAGAGAATGTGACAATGACTGTATGGGTATGTTTATGCATAAGTGGAAAATTGTGCTCTAGACTGGAATTCGACACAACATTGTAAAAACGACAACAACGTGGAAGAAAAGTATGTTTGTATGTAAAAAATAAAGTCCTATGTCATTTTGTATAAGAGGCATCAGCATCCATGGATTTTGGCATCTGTGGGGAGTCCTGGAACCAGTGCCCCATGCTTACCAAGGCATGACTGGAAGCCCAGGCTCCTTATCCCAGCCTGTCATGTCCCCACGTGGTGTGAATCCTGCCTGTCCCACACTCCCCTGGTCACTCTCCTCCAGCCCTGCCAGACTGCCCTCTTCTTCTGGAACAGGCCAAGCTGAATGCACGTCATGTCTGACCTCTAGGAATATCCGTTACTTTGTGAGCATGGCTCTGCTTCAGGAAGACGGGCTGCATTGTCACTAGAGAAGACGGGATGGAGGTTCCTTAAAAACCTACAAATGGACTTACCTGATGATCCAGCCTTCCCACGCCTGGGGATATGTCAAGAGAAAACTCTAACTCAAAAAGTCCCATGCACCTCAATGCTCACAGCAGCCCTATTTGTATTAGCCAGGACGTGGAACTAACCCCAACATCTAACGACTGGTGACTGGATAAAGAAGTCGTTGTCTTTTTATGCCGCGGAATACTACACAGCCGCGAAAAAGGATGGAACCATGCCATTTGCGGCAACATGGTTGGACACAGAGATAGTCATTCTGAGTGAAGTAAGCCAGAAGAGAGAAAAATGCCGCATGACACAACTTCCATGTGAAATCTAAGAAAAAAAGACAGAAATGATCTTAACTGCAAAAGACAAATAGAGCCACAGACATAGAGAAACAAACTTATGGTTACCAGGGAGGGATGGCGGTGGGAAGGGGTAAATATGGGCATCGGAAAATTGCCCGTCTTGGGGAGTGGTGGACATGTTAGCTCTCTTGATTGTGGCGATGGCTTTCTGGGTGTAGACATGTATGAAAATTGATCAAATACTACACGTGAGATGTGTCTAATTGACGGAACAGAACTCGTAGCCCTGTAAAGGTGTTTTAAAACAAAGAGATGGGCTGCATTGTGTCCTATGTTTCTATGTGTCTTCAGGGAGGTCTCAGGGGGGCGGTGCTGGCCTTCCTGCCAACACGATGACATGAAGCCCGAACAATCCCCCAATCGATGGGAAGAAGAGACGAGCCATGGTCACATCTGGACCCCAAGCTTACACGTGGTGCATGGGTGCCATTTATCGCCAATCCAGCGAGGTTCCGGCCAGAGCTAGAGGCCGGGGCAGCGAACCGGGAGCGGCACTAAGGAGCATCGTGGCGCAGAGGCTGGACTGGGGGCCCGCAGGCTCCTCCCAGGAGGAGCCTCAGGGTTTGGGAGGTGGCTAACGTGCCTGCTTCGTGTCACCAGCAAGTGATGCCACCCGTGGAAAATCAGCTGGAATCCTGAGCCGGGTCAGCCGTGGGTGATGCGGTAAAGGCTGCTTGCTAGCAGAGGGGACGCCAGACGGACGGTGAAGCAAGCAACAGGCTGCTGAGCTTCCGGCCTGTGTTTACCGTGCTTTCCGTGTCTCCCTGCATCTCAGGGTCACCCGGAGGAATTCGTGTGGAGTTTAGAGGCCGACGGCCTCTCGGTTCCTCATCAGCCTGGCAAGCCCCCCAGCCCTCTGCGGCCAGACCTCTGCGAGCGTCTTTCCCTTGTTCTAGCAAAACCCTCCCCACCCTCGCCTGCGGCGGGCTTTTGTTTTTTTAATTGATGGCAGTGAGGATACCTTACAGCCTCCTCCGGCCCTTCCTTAGGGCTTCTGCCCTTAGAGCACGGCAAGGGGCGGCCCCCCAACCCCCACCCCCGACACCCCCGCGCTGTCCTGGGTCCTGAACTACAGAGGGTCCCTCTGGCCCTGACACTCCCTCTGGCCACGCCCTCTACGGGGTGGAGTCAGCAGGGCCAAGGGGACACGCCCATTGGCTCCACCCCGTGCTCTGGAATCCCAGGACCCCGAATGCCCTGCCCCAGCAGCCCCTGTCCCGCTTGTAGTTTCTGCACCGGCTCTCCCCGGAGTTCAGCATCCCAGGACTCACAGAGAGGCCAACGGGCAGCTGTTGGCATGGAGGTTACGGACAGAGCCCGGATGTGAGGTCTGAGTGTCCCCCTGTGCACATCCAAGGCCCCTTGGGGCATGGGATGGACCCAGCATTGGGAAGAAAAGGGTCAGGCTGGCGGTCAGAGACTGGGAATCGGCTCTCCCCGCACTGTCGCTTTCTTCGCAGGACTCCCCTGGGTCTGGGAATTCTAAAGTTGAGCCTGGACGTGTGTGGCACGTGGCAGTGACTTTGCGTGTGTGTGCGCGCGCCTGAGGACGTGTGTGGTTGTGTGTATGTTGTGGGGGTGTGTGTGGTCCATGACTCCGTGTGTGTGTGCGTGGGGATGTAGGCGGAGCAGAGTCAGTGTGTGTGCACGTGTGTTTGTGTGTACGTGCATGCATTAGTTTTAAGAATACTTGAAGCTGTCCTTCAGAAGTCTGCAGTAGTAAAAATTGTATGGTGTCCCTCACTGTATAATTCAAACTGAAAATAATCTTCAATCACCAGAAATGTAGTCCCCCCCAGATTCTGATCCCCCCTCCCATACTGATTATGCCCTCATTGTACTGATGAGGAAACTAGCTTAGAGATGTTAAGTGGCTCAGCCCAGGGCATGGAGCTCGCGAGCCCAGGGCCAGGACGCAGTCCAAGCGGCGCGGCTCCAGAGGCCTGGAGCCCTGCTCACAACCGCGCGTGGCCTCTTGGCCGGGGGGGTGCGGGGGGTGGGGGTGGGGTGGGGGGTGGGGGGAAGAGATCCTGACGGGCCGGGGCCAGCGTGCAGGCTGCCCAAGCCGCGGACTCTGCAAGTCGGGTGGAGAGTACCTGACGGCAGACGAGGGTAAAGGACTGCTCAGAAATCAGATAGGTTCCTAGATCTTCGATGAGTAAGGAGGCTCAGTGCTCATCCTCGATCCCTTTGCTGGTGGCTAAAAGGGAGCAAGGCCCACGAGCGCGCTTCTGGGAGCGGCCTGCCAAAACCTGGAGCAGGGCTGCTCAGGACTGGCTCTGCAGCAGGAGCAGAGGGGGGGCAATGTCGCCACCTGGTGGACATCCTTGGTAGTGGCAGTAGGAGGCCTAGCAGCCTGGGTATGGAGGCGGCAGGACGAGGTCCTAGTGGATGATCGTTTTCACATGGCTTAAAAAGCATTGCTTCATAGATTTTATCCACATTGGGGTCTATCCTACGATGGTAAATACGGTCTCCGTTACTCCATCTTAGCTGCATTGATTAATTTTTTTGAGGTTAGTTTTCTCTTCAATGATTTGGAAGCTATATTGTCTTCCAATTAAAATTCCCTCTAAGTTTTAATAAGTCATCTCTAAGTTCATAACTACATATATAATTGGACCAGTATTGCTATAACAGTCTCAAAAACGGGATAATCTATCAGATCTTGTTTCTCAATCATGATACATTTAGCATATTTTACCTCTCTGCTGTTCCCCATTGTGTGCGTGTGTGCGCGTGCGCGGGCTACAGTTCCTGCTTTTTAGACAGTTGCTTTCAGTTTGTTGCATTCGCAATGAAAATATAGGTATAAACATCTTGGATTTAATTGCTCGCTACCGCTATTTAATCCCATGTCTTTCCCATTTTTGAGTTATTTACTTCTTTCCCAATCAAATGGACTCATGATTGGCTAATTTTTTTCCAGCGGTAGACTTGGAACCCATACCAGTCTATACGCAGCTTTATGTTCTCCTCAGCAACACCTCTCAGCCTCAACACCCAACAACACTCTCCGTATCTAGGGCCCCAAGGCTTGTTTTAAAATGCGGCATTGTTTCTCATGTCCCCCCGCCCCCCTCCCGCCCCAAAAAGGAAGCAAGAATCTTCCTTGATTTAACGTGCTGCCTTTTTAGGACTGGCTAGTCTTGTCTGGTGAATGGATATTAAGAGAGATTTCCTTAAACTTCCTCCTGCTTCGTGCCATAACTCGACTTCATTGAGAAGCATGTTTTTCCCGTTTCTAAGACGGGCTTCCGCTTTGAACTGCTAAACCATCACGG
Source organism: Vicugna pacos (assembly GCF_048564905.1). NCBI lineage: Eukaryota > Metazoa > Chordata > Mammalia > Artiodactyla > Camelidae > Vicugna > Vicugna pacos. The sequence goes on from NW_027328761.1 coordinate 412,225, forward strand.
CACACTTTTTCTCCATACTTATTCCTGGAAAACTGAGCTCTCTGCCGGAGTAAAGACGGTTCCCGTCAGAGAAGTGTGGCTCCCTGTCCCAAGGTCAAAATGTAGAAGAAAGGGAAGATTCCTGTTTCCGAGGGTTCCATTTTGTCAGGTTAGAGATCTAGTCATCCGTGTGGCTGCGGTGGAATCTGCAGTATCTTGCCTCACAGTTTCCTTTTTCTGGCTTAGCAGGGGAGCCGCATTAGCTGAGGTCGCGGCGCTATGGCCCTTGTCAGGATCCCGGTGCTGAGGCAGCCCCTTCCCCCCACCCCCTCTCCTTGTCATTTTGATCGTGCAAACTGGGTGCCAGCTGTGTGAACCCTGCTCCTGGCCGCCAGGATTGCCCCCCCCTCCCCACGCGACGTGTCCCCAGTTCCTCGGCGTCCCTCACTGCAACCAGCTAGCTCCAGGAAGGGTGCGAGCTGGCTTCCGCTGTCGTCCTTCCTCCTTCCTGTCCAGGCGGGCCCTCCTTTTGCGCTAGTCGGCCCGAAACCTTCTCTCCCGCGCTGCATAGGCTGAAGGAATGCCTCAGCGTTTGCAGCCGCTAGAGGGCGCTCTTCTCCTCTCTTTGGGCCCCTTCAGCGCTTCCAGTGGAAATTTCCGAGGTGGGAAGGGCTTGGGGGTTCTCTGTATCTAGGGGCTCCCGATCCAGCCGATTCAACTAACTGTGGGTTGAAAATATTCGGGAAAAAACGGAAAGTTTCGAAAAGCGACAATTGAACTTGCCACACACCGGCAACCGCTTACATAGCATTCACGTTGCCTTGCATGCCGCGCGTCACCTAGAGATGATTTAAAGTACACAGGAGGACACAGCGAAAGAGAATGTGACAATGACTGTATGGGTATGTTTATGCATAAGTGGAAAATTGTGCTCTAGACTGGAATTCGACACAACATTGTAAAAACGACAACAACGTGGAAGAAAAGTATGTTTGTATGTAAAAAATAAAGTCCTATGTCATTTTGTATAAGAGGCATCAGCATCCATGGATTTTGGCATCTGTGGGGAGTCCTGGAACCAGTGCCCCATGCTTACCAAGGCATGACTGGAAGCCCAGGCTCCTTATCCCAGCCTGTCATGTCCCCACGTGGTGTGAATCCTGCCTGTCCCACACTCCCCTGGTCACTCTCCTCCAGCCCTGCCAGACTGCCCTCTTCTTCTGGAACAGGCCAAGCTGAATGCACGTCATGTCTGACCTCTAGGAATATCCGTTACTTTGTGAGCATGGCTCTGCTTCAGGAAGACGGGCTGCATTGTCACTAGAGAAGACGGGATGGAGGTTCCTTAAAAACCTACAAATGGACTTACCTGATGATCCAGCCTTCCCACGCCTGGGGATATGTCAAGAGAAAACTCTAACTCAAAAAGTCCCATGCACCTCAATGCTCACAGCAGCCCTGTTTGTATTAGCCAGGACGTGGAACTAACCCCAACATCTAACGACTGGTGACTGGATAAAGAAGTCGTTGTCTTTTTATGCCGCGGAATACTACACAGCCGCGAAAAAGGATGGAACCATGCCATTTGCGGCAACATGGTTGGACACAGAGATAGTCATTCTGAGTGAAGTAAGCCAGAAGAGAGAAAAATGCCGCATGACACAACTTCCATGTGAAATCTAAGAAAAAAAGACAGAAATGATCTTAACTGCAAAAGACAAATAGAGCCACAGACATAGAGAAACAAACTTATGGTTACCAGGGAGGGACGGCGGTGGGAAGGGGTAAATATGGGCATCGGAAAATTGCCCGTCTTGGGGAGTGGTGGACATGTTAGCTCTCTTGATTGTGGCGATGGCTTTCTGGGTGTAGACATGCATGAAAATTGATCAAATACTACCCGTGAGATGTGTCTAATTGACGGAACAGAACTCGTAGCCCTGTAAAGGTGTTTTAAAACAAAGAGATGGGCTGCATTGTGTCCTATGTTTCTATGTGTCTTCAGGGAGGTCTCAGGGGGGCGGTGCTGGCCTTCCTGCCAACACGATGACATGAAGCCCGAACAATCCCCCAATCGATGGGAAGAAGAGACGAGCCATGGTCACATCTGGACCCCAAGCTTACACGTGGTGCATGGGTGCCATTTATCGCCAATCCAGCGAGGTTCCGGCCAGAGCTAGAGGCCGGGGCAGCGAACCGGGAGCGGCACTAAGGAGCATCGTGGCGCAGAGGCTGGACTGGGGGCCCGCAGGCTCCTCCCAGGAGGAGCCTCAGGGTTTGGGAGGTGGCTAACGTGCCTGCTTCGTGTCACCAGCAAGTGATGCCACCCGTGGAAAATCAGCTGGAATCCTGAGCCGGGTCAGCCGTGGGTGATGCGGTAAAGGCTGCTTGCTAGCAGAGGGGACGCCAGACGGACGGTGAAGCAAGCAACAGGCTGCTGAGCTTCCGGCCTGTGTTTACCGTGCTTTCCGTGTCTCCCTGCATCTCAGGGTCACCCGGAGGAATTCGTGTGGAGTTTAGAGGCCGACGGCCTCTCGGTTCCTCATCAGCCTGGCAAGCCCCCCAGCCCTCTGCGGCCAGACCTCTGCGAGCGTCTTTCCCTTGTTCTAGCAAAACCCTCCCCACCCTCGCCTGCGGCGGGCTTTTGTTTTTTTAATTGATGGCAGTGAGGATACCTTACAGCCTCCTCCGGCCCTTCCTTAGGGCTTCTGCCCTTAGACCACGGCAAGGGGCGGCCCCCCAACCCCCACCCCCGACACCCCCGCGCTGTCCTGGGTCCTGAACTACAGAGGGTCCCTCTGGCCCTGACACTCCCTCTGGCCACGCCCTCTACGGGGTGGAGTCAGCAGGGCCAAGGGGACACGCCCATTGGCTCCACCCCGTGCTCTGGAATCCCAGGACCCCGAATGCCCTGCCCCAGCAGCCCCTGTCCCGCTTGTAGTTTCTGCACCGGCTCTCCCCGGAGTTCAGCATCCCAGGACTCACAGAGAGGCCAACGGGCAGCTGTTGGCATGGAGGTTACGGACAGAGCCCGGATGTGAGGTCTGAGTGTCCCCCTGTGCACATCCAAGGCCCCTTGGGGCATGGGATGGACCCAGCATTGGGCAGAAAAGGGTCAGGCTGGCAGTCAGAGACTGGGAATCGGCTCTCCCCGCACTGTCGCTTTCTTCGCAGGACTCCCCTGAGTCTGGGAATTCTAAAGTTGAGCCTGGACGTGTGTGGCACGTGGCAGTGACTTTGCGTGTGTGTGCGCGCGCCTGAGGACGTGTGTGGTTGTGTGTATGTTGTGGGGGTGTGCGTGGTCCATGACTCCGTGTGTGTGTGCGTGGGGATGTAGGCGGAGCAGAGTCAGTGTGTGTGCACGTGTGTTTGTGTGTACGTGCATGCATTAGTTTTAAGAATACTAGAAGCTGTCCTTCAGAAGTCTGCAGTAGTAAAAATTGTATGGTGTCCCTCACTGTATAATTCAAACTGAAAATAATCTTCAATCACCAGAAATGTAGTCCCCCCCAGATTCTGATCCCCCCTCCCATACTGATTATGCCCTCATTGTACTGATGAGGAAACTAGCTTAGAGATGTTAAGTGGCTCAGCCCAGGGCATGGAGCTCGCGAGCCCAGGGCCAGGACGCAGTCCAAGCGGCGCGGCTCCAGAGGCCTGGAGCCCTGCTCACGACCGCGCGTGGCCTCTTGGCCGGGGGGGTGCGGGGGGTGGGGGTGGGGTGGGGGTGGGGGGAAGAGATCCTGACGGGCCGGGGCCAGCGTGCAGGCTGCCCAAGCCGCGGACTCTGCAAGTCGGGTGGAGAGTACCTGACGGCAGACGAGGGTAAAGGACTGCTCAGAAATCAGATAGGTTCCTAGATCTTCGATGAGTAAGGAGGCTCAGTGCTCATCCTCGATCCCTTTGCTGGTGGCTAAAAGGGAGCAAGGCCCACGAGCGCGCTTCTGGGAGCGGCCTGCCAAAACCTGGAGCAGGGCTGCTCAGGACTGGCTCTGCAGCAGGAGCAGAGGGGGGCAATGTCGCCACCTGGTGGACATCCTTGGTAGTGGCAGTAGGAGGCCTAGCAGCCTGGGTATGGAGGCGGCAGGCCGAGGTCCTAGTGGATGATCGTTTTCACATGGCTTAAAAAGCATTGCTTCATAGATTTTATCCACATTGGGGTCTATCCTACGATGGTAAATACGGTCTCCGTTACTCCATCTTAGCTGCATTGATTAATTTTTTTGAGGTTAGTTTTCTCTTCAATGATTTGGAAGCTATATTGTCTTCCAATTAAAATTCCCTCTAAGTTTTAATAAGTCATCTCTAAGTTCATAACTATATATATAATTGGACCAGTATTGCTATAACAGTCTCAAAAACGGGATAATCTATTAGATCTTGTTTCTCAATCATGATACATTTAGCATATTTTACCTCTCTGCTGTTCCCCATTGTGTGCGTGTGTGCGCGTGCGCGGGCTACAGTTCCTGCTTTTTAGACAGTTGCTTTCAGTTTGTTGCATTCGCAATGAAAATATAGGTATAAACATCTTGGATTTAATTGCTCGCTACCGCTATTTAATCCCATGTCTTTCCCGTTTTTGAGTTATTTACTTCTTTCCCAATCAAATGGACTCATGATTGGCTAATTTTTTTCCAGCGGTAGACTTGGAACCCATACCAGTCTATACGCAGCTTTATGTTCTCCTCAGCAACACCTCTCAGCCTCAACACCCAACAACACTCTCCGTATCTAGGGCCCCAAGGCTTGTTTTAAAATGCGGCATTGTTTCTCATGTCCCCCCGCCCCCCTCCCGCCCCAAAAAGGAAGCAAGAATCTTCCTTGATTTAACGTGCTGCCTTTTTAGGACTGGCTAGTCTTGTCTGGTGAATGGATATTAAGAGAGATTTCCTTAAACTTCCTCCTGCTTCGTGCCATAACTCGACTTCATTGAGAAGCATGTTTTTCCCGTTTCTAAGACGGGCTTCCGCTTTGAACTGCTAAACCATCACGGCACACTTTTTCTCCATACTTATTCCTGGAAAACTGAGCTCTCTGCCGGAGTAAAGACGGTTCCCGTCAGAGAAGTGTGGCTCCCTGTCCCAAGGTCAAAGTGTAGAAGAAAGGGAAGATTCCTGTTTCCGAGGGTTCCATTTTGTCAGGTTAGAGATCTAGTCATCCGTGTGGCTGCGGTGGAATCTGCAGTATCTTGCCTCACAGTTTCCTTTTTCTGGCTTAGCAGGGGAGCCGCATTAGCTGAGGTCGCGGCGCTATGGCCCTTGTCAGGATCCCGGTGCTGAGGCAGCCCCTTCCCCCCACCCCCTCTCCTTGTCATTTTGATCGTGCAAACTGGGTGCCAGCTGTGTGAACCCTGCTCCTGGCCGCCAGGATTGCCCCCCCCCTCCCCACGCGACGTGTCCCCAGTTCCTCGGCGTCCCTCACTGCAACCAGCTAGCTCCAGGAAGGGTGCGAGCTGGCTTCCGCTGTCGTCCTTCCTCCTTCCTGTCCAGGCGGGCCCTCCTTTTGCGCTAGTCGGCCCGAAACCTTCTCTCCCGCGCTGCATAGGCTGAAGGAATGCCTCAGCGTTTGCAGCCGCTAGAGGGCGCTCTTCTCCTCTCTTTGGGCCCCTTCAGCGCTTCCAGTGGAAATTTCCGAGGTGGGAAGGGCTTGGGGGTTCTCTGTATCTAGGGGCTCCCGATCCAGCCGATTCAACTAACTGTGGGTTGAAAATATTCGGGAAAAAACGGAAAGTTTCGAAAAGCGACAATTGAACTTGCCACACACCGGCAACCGCTTACATAGCATTCACGTTGCCTTGCATGCCGCGCGTCACCTAGAGATGATTTAAAGTACACAGGAGGACACAGCGAAAGAGAATGTGACAATGACTGTATGGGTATGTTTATGCATAAGTGGAAAATTGTGCTCTAGACTGGAATTCGACACAACATTGTAAAAACGACAACAACGTGGAAGAAAAGTATGTTTGTATGTAAAAAATAAAGTCCTATGTCATTTTGTATAAGAGGCATCAGCATCCATGGATTTTGGCATCTGTGGGGAGTCCTGGAACCAGTGCCCCATGCTTACCAAGGCATGACTGGAAGCCCAGGCTCCTTATCCCAGCCTGTCATGTCCCCACGTGGTGTGAATCCTGCCTGTCCCACACTCCCCTGGTCACTCTCCTCCAGCCCTGCCAGACTGCCCTCTTCTTCTGGAACAGGCCAAGCTGAATGCACGTCATGTCTGACCTCTAGGAATATCCGTTACTTTGTGAGCATGGCTCTGCTTCAGGAAGACGGGCTGCATTGTCACTAGAGAAGACGGGATGGAGGTTCCTTAAAAACCTACAAATGGACTTACCTGATGATCCAGCCTTCCCACGCCTGGGGATATGTCAAGAGAAAACTCTAACTCAAAAAGTCCCATGCACCTCAATGCTCACAGCAGCCCTATTTGTATTAGCCAGGACGTGGAACTAACCCCAACATCTAACGACTGGTGACTGGATAAAGAAGTCGTTGTCTTTTTATGCCGCGGAATACTACACAGCCGCGAAAAAGGATGGAACCATGCCATTTGCGGCAACATGGTTGGACACAGAGATAGTCATTCTGAGTGAAGTAAGCCAGAAGAGAGAAAAATGCCGCATGACACAACTTCCATGTGAAATCTAAGAAAAAAAGACAGAAATGATCTTAACTGCAAAAGACAAATAGAGCCACAGACATAGAGAAACAAACTTATGGTTACCAGGGAGGGATGGCGGTGGGAAGGGGTAAATATGGGCATCGGAAAATTGCCCGTCTTGGGGAGTGGTGGACATGTTAGCTCTCTTGATTGTGGCGATGGCTTTCTGGGTGTAGACATGTATGAAAATTGATCAAATACTACACGTGAGATGTGTCTAATTGACGGAACAGAACTCGTAGCCCTGTAAAGGTGTTTTAAAACAAAGAGATGGGCTGCATTGTGTCCTATGTTTCTATGTGTCTTCAGGGAGGTCTCAGGGGGGCGGTGCTGGCCTTCCTGCCAACACGATGACATGAAGCCCGAACAATCCCCCAATCGATGGGAAGAAGAGACGAGCCATGGTCACATCTGGACCCCAAGCTTACACGTGGTGCATGGGTGCCATTTATCGCCAATCCAGCGAGGTTCCGGCCAGAGCTAGAGGCCGGGGCAGCGAACCGGGAGCGGCACTAAGGAGCATCGTGGCGCAGAGGCTGGACTGGGGGCCCGCAGGCTCCTCCCAGGAGGAGCCTCAGGGTTTGGGAGGTGGCTAACGTGCCTGCTTCGTGTCACCAGCAAGTGATGCCACCCGTGGAAAATCAGCTGGAATCCTGAGCCGGGTCAGCCGTGGGTGATGCGGTAAAGGCTGCTTGCTAGCAGAGGGGACGCCAGACGGACGGTGAAGCAAGCAACAGGCTGCTGAGCTTCCGGCCTGTGTTTACCGTGCTTTCCGTGTCTCCCTGCATCTCAGGGTCACCCGGAGGAATTCGTGTGGAGTTTAGAGGCCGACGGCCTCTCGGTTCCTCATCAGCCTGGCAAGCCCCCCAGCCCTCTGCGGCCAGACCTCTGCGAGCGTCTTTCCCTTGTTCTAGCAAAACCCTCCCCACCCTCGCCTGCGGCGGGCTTTTGTTTTTTTAATTGATGGCAGTGAGGATACCTTACAGCCTCCTCCGGCCCTTCCTTAGGGCTTCTGCCCTTAGAGCACGGCAAGGGGCGGCCCCCCAACCCCCACCCCCGACACCCCCGCGCTGTCCTGGGTCCTGAACTACAGAGGGTCCCTCTGGCCCTGACACTCCCTCTGGCCACGCCCTCTACGGGGTGGAGTCAGCAGGGCCAAGGGGACACGCCCATTGGCTCCACCCCGTGCTCTGGAATCCCAGGACCCCGAATGCCCTGCCCCAGCAGCCCCTGTCCCGCTTGTAGTTTCTGCACCGGCTCTCCCCGGAGTTCAGCATCCCAGGACTCACAGAGAGGCCAACGGGCAGCTGTTGGCATGGAGGTTACGGACAGAGCCCGGATGTGAGGTCTGAGTGTCCCCCTGTGCACATCCAAGGCCCCTTGGGGCATGGGATGGACCCAGCATTGGGAAGAAAAGGGTCAGGCTGGCGGTCAGAGACTGGGAATCGGCTCTCCCCGCACTGTCGCTTTCTTCGCAGGACTCCCCTGGGTCTGGGAATTCTAAAGTTGAGCCTGGACGTGTGTGGCACGTGGCAGTGACTTTGCGTGTGTGTGCGCGCGCCTGAGGACGTGTGTGGTTGTGTGTATGTTGTGGGGGTGTGTGTGGTCCATGACTCCGTGTGTGTGTGCGTGGGGATGTAGGCGGAGCAGAGTCAGTGTGTGTGCACGTGTGTTTGTGTGTACGTGCATGCATTAGTTTTAAGAATACTTGAAGCTGTCCTTCAGAAGTCTGCAGTAGTAAAAATTGTATGGTGTCCCTCACTGTATAATTCAAACTGAAAATAATCTTCAATCACCAGAAATGTAGTCCCCCCCAGATTCTGATCCCCCCTCCCATACTGATTATGCCCTCATTGTACTGATGAGGAAACTAGCTTAGAGATGTTAAGTGGCTCAGCCCAGGGCATGGAGCTCGCGAGCCCAGGGCCAGGACGCAGTCCAAGCGGCGCGGCTCCAGAGGCCTGAAGCCCTGCTCACAACCGCGCGTGGCCTCTTGGCCGGGGGGGTGCGGGGGGTGGGGGTGGGGTGGGGGGTGGGGGGAAGAGATCCTGACGGGCCGGGGCTAGCGTGCAGGCTGCCCAAGCCGCGGACTCTGCAAGTCGGGTGGAGAGTACCTGACGGCAGACGAGGGTAAAGGACTGCTCAGAAATCAGATAGGTTCCTAGATCTTCGATGAGTAAGGAGGCTCAGTGCTCATCCTCGATCCCTTTGCTGGTGGCTAAAAGGGAGCAAGGCCCACGAGCGCGCTTCTGGGAGCGGCCTGCCAAAACCTGGAGCAGGGCTGCTCAGGACTGGCTCTGCAGCAGGAGCAGAGGGGGGGCAATGTCGCCACCTGGTGGACATCCTTGGTAGTGGCAGTAGGAGGCCTAGCAGCCTGGGTATGGAGGCGGCAGGACGAGGTCCTAGTGGATGATCGTTTTCACATGGCTTAAAAAGCATTGCTTCATAGATTTTATCCACATTGGGGTCTATCCTACGATGGTAAATACGGTCTCCGTTACTCCATCTTAGCTGCATTGATTAATTTTTTTGAGGTTAGTTTTCTCTTCAATGATTTGGAAGCTATATTGTCTTCCAATTAAAATTCCCTCTAAGTTTTAATAAGTCATCTCTAAGTTCATAACTACATATATAATTGGACCAGTATTGCTATAACAGTCTCAAAAACGGGATAATCTATCAGATCTTGTTTCTCAATCATGATACATTTAGCATATTTTACCTCTCTGCTGTTCCCCATTGTGTGCGTGTGTGCGCGTGCGCGGGCTACAGTTCCTGCTTTTTAGACAGTTGCTTTCAGTTTGTTGCATTCGCAATGAAAATATAGGTATAAACATCTTGGATTTAATTGCTCGCTACCGCTATTTAATCCCATGTCTTTCCCATTTTTGAGTTATTTACTTCTTTCCCAATCAAATGGACTCATGATTGGCTAATTTTTTTCCAGCGGTAGACTTGGAACCCATACCAGTCTATACGCAGCTTTATGTTCTCCTCAGCAACACCTCTCAGCCTCAACACCCAACAACACTCTCCGTATCTAGGGCCCCAAGGCTTGTTTTAAAATGCGGCATTGTTTCTCATGTCCCCCCGCCCCCCTCCCGCCCCAAAAAGGAAGCAAGAATCTTCCTTGATTTAACGTGCTGCCTTTTTAGGACTGGCTAGTCTTGTCTGGTGAATGGATATTAAGAGAGATTTCCTTAAACTTCCTCCTGCTTCGTGCCATAACTCGACTTCATTGAGAAGCATGTTTTTCCCGTTTCTAAGACGGGCTTCCGCTTTGAACTGCTAAACCATCACGGCACACTTTTTCTCCATACTTATTCCTGGAAAACTGAGCTCTCTGCCGGAGTAAAGACGGTTCCCGTCAGAGAAGTGTGGCTCCCTGTCCCAAGGTCAAAGTGTAGAAGAAAGGGAAGATTCCTGTTTCCGAGGGTTCCATTTTGTCAGGTTAGAGATCTAGTCATCCGTGTGGCTGCGGTGGAATCTGCAGTATCTTGCCTCACAGTTTCCTTTTTCTGGCTTAGCAGGGGAGCCGCATTAGCTGAGGTCGCGGCGCTATGGCCCTTGTCAGGATCCCGGTGCTGAGGCAGCCCCTTCCCCCCACCCCCTCTCCTTGTCATTTTGATCGTGCAAACTGGGTGCCAGCTGTGTGAACCCTGCTCCTGGCCGCCAGGATTGCCCCCCCCCTCCCCACGCGACGTGTCCCCAGTTCCTCGGCGTCCCTCACTGCAACCAGCTAGCTCCAGGAAGGGTGCGAGCTGGCTTCCGCTGTCGTCCTTCCTCCTTCCTGTCCAGGCGGGCCCTCCTTTTGCGCTAGTCGGCCCGAAACCTTCTCTCCCGCGCTGCATAGGCTGAAGGAATGCCTCAGCGTTTGCAGCCGCTAGAGGGCGCTCTTCTCCTCTCTTTGGGCCCCTTCAGCGCTTCCAGTGGAAATTTCCGAGGTGGGAAGGGCTTGGGGGTTCTCTGTATCTAGGGGCTCCCGATCCAGCCGATTCAACTAACTGTGGGTTGAAAATATTCGGGAAAAAACGGAAAGTTTCGAAAAGCGACAATTGAACTTGCCACACACCGGCAACCGCTTACATAGCATTCACGTTGCCTTGCATGCCGCGCGTCACCTAGAGATGATTTAAAGTACACAGAAGGACACAGCGAAAGAGAATGTGACAATGACTGTATGGGTATGTTTATGCATAAGTGGAAAATTGTGCTCTAGACTGGAATTCGACACAACATTGTAAAAACGACAACAACGTGGAAGAAAAGTATGTTTGTATGTAAAAAATAAAGTCCTATGTCATTTTGTATAAGAGGCATCAGCATCCATGGATTTTGGCATCTGTGGGGAGTCCTGGAACCAGTGCCCCATGCTTACCAAGGCATGACTGGAAGCCCAGGCTCCTTATCCCAGCCTGTCATGTCCCCACGTGGTGTGAATCCTGCCTGTCCCACACTCCCCTGGTCACTCTCCTCCAGCCCTGCCAGACTGCCCTCTTCTTCTGGAACAGGCCAAGCTGAATGCACGTCATGTCTGACCTCTAGGAATATCCGTTACTTTGTGAGCATGGCTCTGCTTCAGGAAGACGGGCTGCATTGTCACTAGAGAAGACGGGATGGAGGTTCCTTAAAAACCTACAAATGGACTTACCTGATGATCCAGCCTTCCCACGCCTGGGGATATGTCAAGAGAAAACTCTAACTCAAAAAGTCCCATGCACCTCAATGCTCACAGCAGCCCTATTTGTATTAGCCAGGACGTGGAACTAACCCCAACATCTAACGACTGGTGACTGGATAAAGAAGTCGTTGTCTTTTTATGCCGCGGAATACTACACAGCCGCGAAAAAGGATGGAACCATGCCATTTGCGGCAACATGGTTGGACACAGAGATAGTCATTCTGAGTGAAGTAAGCCAGAAGAGAGAAAAATGCCGCATGACACAACTTCCATGTGAAATCTAAGAAAAAAAGACAGAAATGATCTTAACTGCAAAAGACAAATAGAGCCACAGACATAGAGAAACAAACTTATGGTTACCAGGGAGGGACGGCGGTGGGAAGGGGTAAATATGGGCATCGGAAAATTGCCCGTCTTGGGGAGTGGTGGACATGTTAGCTCTCTTGATTGTGGCGATGGCTTTCTGGGTGTAGACATGTATGAAAATTGATCAAATACTACACGTGAGATGTGTCTAATTGACGGAACAGAACTCGTAGCCCTGTAAAGGTGTTTTAAAACAAAGAGATGGGCTGCATTGTGTCCTATGTTTCTATGTGTCTTCAGGGAGGTCTCAGGGGGGCGGTGCTGGCCTTCCTGCCAACACGATGACATGAAGCCCGAACAATCCCCCAATCGATGGGAAGAAGAGACGAGCCATGGTCACATCTGGACCCCAAGCTTACACGTGGTGCATGGGTGCCATTTATCGCCAATCCAGCGAGGTTCCGGCCAGAGCTAGAGGCCGGGGCAGCGAACCGGGAGCGGCACTAAGGAGCATCGTGGCGCAGAGGCTGGACTGGGGGCCCGCAGGCTCCTCCCAGGAGGAGCCTCAGGGTTTGGGAGGTGGCTAACGTGCCTGCTTCGTGTCACCAGCAAGTGATGCCACCCGTGGAAAATCAGCTGGAATCCTGAGCCGGGTCAGCCGTGGGTGATGCGGTAAAGGCTGCTTGCTAGCAGAGGGGACGCCAGACGGACGGTGAAGCAAGCAACAGGCTGCTGAGCTTCCGGCCTGTGTTTACCGTGCTTTCCGTGTCTCCCTGCATCTCAGGGTCACCCGGAGGAATTCGTGTGGAGTTTAGAGGCCGACGGCCTCTCGGTTCCTCATCAGCCTGGCAAGCCCCCCAGCCCTCTGCGGCCAGACCTCTGCGAGCGTCTTTCCCTTGTTCTAGCAAAACCCTCCCCACCCTCGCCTGCGGCGGGCTTTTGTTTTTTTAATTGATGGCAGTGAGGATACCTTACAGCCTCCTCCGGCCCTTCCTTAGGGCTTCTGCCCTTAGAGCACGGCAAGGGGCGGCCCCCCAACCCCCACCCCCGACACCCCCGCGCTGTCCTGGGTCCTGAACTACAGAGGGTCCCTCTGGCCCTGACACTCCCTCTGGCCACGCCCTCTACGGGGTGGAGTCAGCAGGGCCAAGGGGACACGCCCATTGGCTCCACCCCGTGCTCTGGAATCCCAGGACCCCGAATGCCCTGCCCCAGCAGCCCCTGTCCCGCTTGTAGTTTCTGCACCGGCTCTCCCCGGAGTTCAGCATCCCAGGACTCACAGAGAGGCCAACGGGCAGCTGTTGGCATGGAGGTTACGGACAGAGCCCGGATGTGAGGTCTGAGTGTCCCCCTGTGCACATCCAAGGCCCCTTGGGGCATGGGATGGACCCAGCATTGGGAAGAAAAGGGTCAGGCTGGCGGTCAGAGACTGGGAATCGGCTCTCCCCGCACTGTCGCTTTCTTCGCAGGACTCCCCTGGGTCTGGGAATTCTAAAGTTGAGCCTGGACGTGTGTGGCACGTGGCAGTGACTTTGCGTGTGTGTGCGCGCGCCTGAGGACGTGTGTGGTTGTGTGTATGTTGTGGGGGTGTGTGTGGTCCATGACTCCGTGTGTGTGTGCGTGGGGATGTAGGCGGAGCAGAGTCAGTGTGTGTGCACGTGTGTTTGTGTGTACGTGCATGCATTAGTTTTAAGAATACTTGAAGCTGTCCTTCAGAAGTCTGCAGTAGTAAAAATTGTATGGTGTCCCTCACTGTATAATTCAAACTGAAAATAATCTTCAATCACCAGAAATGTAGTCCCCCCCAGATTCTGATCCCCCCTCCCATACTGATTATGCCCTCATTGTACTGATGAGGAAACTAGCTTAGAGATGTTAAGTGGCTCAGCCCAGGGCATGGAGCTCGCGAGCCCAGGGCCAGGACGCAGTCCAAGCGGCGCGGCTCCAGAGGCCTGGAGCCCTGCTCACGACCGCGCGTGGCCTCTTGGCCGGGGGGGTGCGGGGGGTGGGGGTGGGGTGGGGGGTGGGGGGAAGAGATCCTGACGGGCCGGGGCCAGCGTGCAGGCTGCCCAAGCCACGGACTCTGCAAGTCGGGTGGAGAGTACCTGACGGCAGACGAGGGTAAAGGACTGCTCAGAAATCAGATAGGTTCCTAGATCTTCGATGAGTAAGGAGGCTCAGTGCTCATCCTCGATCCCTTTGCTGGTGGCTAAAAGGGAGCAAGGCCCACGAGCGCGCTTCTGGGAGCGGCCTGCCAAAACCTGGAGCAGGGCTGCTCAGGACTGGCTCTGCAGCAGGAGCAGAGGGGGGGCAATGTCGCCACCTGGTGGACATCCTTGGTAGTGGCAGTAGGAGGCCTAGCAGCCTGGGTATGGAGGCGGCAGGACGAGGTCCTAGTGGATGATCGTTTTCACATGGCTTAAAAAGCATTGCTTCATAGATTTTATCCACATTGGGGTCTATCCTACGATGGTAAATACGGTCTCCGTTACTCCATCTTAGCTGCATTGATTAATTTTTTTGAGGTTAGTTTTCTCTTCAATGATTTGGAAGCTATATTGTCTTCCAATTAAAATTCCCTCTAAGTTTTAATAAGTCATCTCTAAGTTCATAACTACATATATAATTGGACCAGTATTGCTATAACAGTCTCAAAAACGGGATAATCTATCAGATCTTGTTTCTCAATCATGATACATTTAGCATATTTTACCTCTCTGCTGTTCCCCATTGTGTGCGTGTGTGCGCGTGCGCGGGCTACAGTTCCTGCTTTTTAGACAGTTGCTTTCAGTTTGTTGCATTCGCAATGAAAATATAGGTATAAACATCTTGGATTTAATTGCTCGCTACCGCTATTTAATCCCATGTCTTTCCCATTTTTGAGTTATTTACTTCTTTCCCAATCAAATGGACTCATGATTGGCTAATTTTTTTCCAGCGGTAGACTTGGAACCCATACCAGTCTATACGCAGCTTTATGTTCTCCTCAGCAACACCTCTCAGCCTCAACACCCAACAACACTCTCCGTATCTAGGGCCCCAAGGCTTGTTTTAAAATGCGGCATTGTTTCTCATGTCCCCCCGCCCCCCTCCCGCCCCAAAAAGGAAGCAAGAATCTTCCTTGATTTAACGTGCTGCCTTTTTAGGACTGGCTAGTCTTGTCTGGTGAATGGATATTAAGAGAGATTTCCTTAAACTTCCTCCTGCTTCGTGCCATAACTCGACTTCATTGAGAAGCATGTTTTTCCCGTTTCTAAGACGGGCTTCCGCTTTGAACTGCTAAACCATCACGGCACACTTTTTCTCCATACTTATTCCTGGAAAACTGAGCTCTCTGCCGGAGTAAAGACGGTTCCCGTCAGAGAAGTGTGGCTCCCTGTCCCAAGGTCAAAGTGTAGAAGAAAGGGAAGATTCCTGTTTCCGAGGGTTCCATTTTGTCAGGTTAGAGATCTAGTCATCCGTGTGGCTGCGGTGGAATCTGCAGTATCTTGCCTCACAGTTTCCTTTTTCTGGCTTAGCAGGGGAGCCGCATTAGCTGAGGTCGCGGCGCTATGGCCCTTGTCAGGATCCCGGTGCTGAGGCAGCCCCTTCCCCCCACCCCCTCTCCTTGTCATTTTGATCGTGCAAACTGGGTGCCAGCTGTGTGAACCCTGCTCCTGGCCGCCAGGATTGCCCCCCCCCTCCCCACGCGACGTGTCCCCAGTTCCTCGGCGTCCCTCACTGCAACCAGCTAGCTCCAGGAAGGGTGCGAGCTGGCTTCCGCTGTCGTCCTTCCTCCTTCCTGTCCAGGCGGGCCCTCCTTTTGCGCTAGTCGGCCCGAAACCTTCTCTCCCGCGCTGCATAGGCTGAAGGAATGCCTCAGCGTTTGCAGCCGCTAGAGGGCGCTCTTCTCCTCTCTTTGGGCCCCTTCAGCGCTTCCAGTGGAAATTTCCGAGGTGGGAAGGGCTTGGGGGTTCTCTGTATCTAGGGGCTCCCGATCCAGCCGATTCAACTAACTGTGGGTTGAAAATATTCGGGAAAAAACGGAAAGTTTCGAAAAGCGACAATTGAACTTGCCACACACCGGCAACCGCTTACATAGCATTCACGTTGCCTTGCATGCCGCGCGTCACCTAGAGATGATTTAAAGTACACAGGAGGACACAGCGAAAGAGAATGTGACAATGACTGTATGGGTATGTTTATGCATAAGTGGAAAATTGTGCTCTAGACTGGAATTCGACACAACATTGTAAAAACGACAACAACGTGGAAGAAAAGTATGTTTGTATGTAAAAAATAAAGTCCTATGTCATTTTGTATAAGAGGCATCAGCATCCATGGATTTTGGCATCTGTGGGGAGTCCTGGAACCAGTGCCCCATGCTTACCAAGGCATGACTGGAAGCCCAGGCTCCTTATCCCAGCCTGTCATGTCCCCACGTGGTGTGAATCCTGCCTGTCCCACACTCCCCTGGTCACTCTCCTCCAGCCCTGCCAGACTGCCCTCTTCTTCTGGAACAGGCCAAGCTGAATGCACGTCATGTCTGACCTCTAGGAATATCCGTTACTTTGTGAGCATGGCTCTGCTTCAGGAAGACGGGCTGCATTGTCACTAGAGAAGACGGGATGGAGGTTCCTTAAAAACCTACAAATGGACTTACCTGATGATCCAGCCTTCCCACGCCTGGGGATATGTCAAGAGAAAACTCTAACTCAAAAAGTCCCATGCACCTCAATGCTCACAGCAGCCCTGTTTGTATTAGCCAGGACGTGGAACTAACCCCAACATCTAACGACTGGTGACTGGATAAAGAAGTCGTTGTCTTTTTATGCCGCGGAATACTACACAGCCGCGAAAAAGGATGGAACCATGCCATTTGCGGCAACATGGTTGGACACAGAGATAGTCATTCTGAGTGAAGTAAGCCAGAAGAGAGAAAAATGCCGCATGACACAACTTCCATGTGAAATCTAAGAAAAAAAGACAGAAATGATCTTAACTGCAAAAGACAAATAGAGCCACAGACATAGAGAAACAGACTTATGGTTACCAGGGAGGGACGGCGGTGGGAAGGGGTAAATATGGGCATCGGAAAATTGCCCGTCTTGGGGAGTGGTGGACATGTTAGCTCTCTTGATTGTGGCGATGGCTTTCTGGGTGTAGACATGTATGAAAATTGATCAAATACTACACGTGAGATGTGTCTAATTGACGGAACAGAACTCGTAGCCCTGTAAAGGTGTTTTAAAACAAAGAGATGGGCTGCATTGTGTCCTATGTTTCTATGTGTCTTCAGGGAGGTCTCAGGGGGGCGGTGCTGGCCTTCCTGCCAACACGATGACATGAAGCCCGAACAATCCCCCAATCGATGGGAAGAAGAGACGAGCCATGGTCACATCTGGACCCCAAGCTTACACGTGGTGCATGGGTGCCATTTATCGCCAATCCAGCGAGGTTCCGGCCAGAGCTAGAGGCCGGGGCAGCGAACCGGGAGCGGCACTAAGGAGCATCGTGGCGCAGAGGCTGGACTGGGGGCCCGCAGGCTCCTCCCAGGAGGAGCCTCAGGGTTTGGGAGGTGGCTAACGTGCCTGCTTCGTGTCACCAGCAAGTGATGCCACCCGTGGAAAATCAGCTGGAATCCTGAGCCGGGTCAGCCGTGGGTGATGCGGTAAAGGCTGCTTGCTAGCAGAGGGGACGCCAGACGGACGGTGAAGCAAGCAACAGGCTGCTGAGCTTCCGGCCTGTGTTTACCGTGCTTTCCGTGTCTCCCTGCATCTCAGGGTCACCCGGAGGAATTCGTGTGGAGTTTAGAGGCCGACGGCCTCTCGGTTCCTCATCAGCCTGGCAAGCCCCCCAGCCCTCTGCGGCCAGACCTCTGCGAGCGTCTTTCCCTTGTTCTAGCAAAACCCTCCCCACCCTCGCCTGCGGCGGGCTTTTGTTTTTTTAATTGATGGCAGTGAGGATACCTTACAGCCTCCTCCGGCCCTTCCTTAGGGCTTCTGCCCTTAGAGCACGGCAAGGGGCGGCCCCCCAACCCCCACCCCCGACACCCCCGCGCTGTCCTGGGTCCTGAACTACAGAGGGTCCCTCTGGCCCTGACACTCCCTCTGGCCACGCCCTCTACGGGGTGGAGTCAGCAGGGCCAAGGGGACACGCCCATTGGCTCCACCCCGTGCTCTGGAATCCCAGGACCCCGAATGCCCTGCCCCAGCAGCCCCTGTCCCGCTTGTAGTTTCTGCACCGGCTCTCCCCGGAGTTCAGCATCCCAGGACTCACAGAGAGGCCAACGGGCAGCTGTTGGCATGGAGGTTACGGACAGAGCCCGGATGTGAGGTCTGAGTGTCCCCCTGTGCACATCCAAGGCCCCTTGGGGCATGGGATGGACCCAGCATTGGGCAGAAAAGGGTCAGGCTGGCGGTCAGAGACTGGGAATCGGCTCTCCCCGCACTGTCGCTTTCTTCGCAGGACTCCCCTGAGTCTGGGAATTCTAAAGTTGAGCCTGGACGTGTGTGGCACGTGGCAGTGACTTTGCGTGTGTGTGCGCGCGCCTGAGGACGTGTGTGGTTGTGTGTATGTTGTGGGGGTGTGCGTGGTCCATGACTCCGTGTGTGTGTGCGTGGGGATGTAGGCGGAGCAGAGTCAGTGTGTGTGCACGTGTGTTTGTGTGTACGTGCATGCATTAGTTTTAAGAATACTAGAAGCTGTCCTTCAGAAGTCTGCAGTAGTAAAAATTGTATGGTGTCCCTCACTGTATAATTCAAACTGAAAATAATCTTCAATCACCAGAAATGTAGTCCCCCCCAGATTCTGATCCCCCCTCCCATACTGATTATGCCCTCATTGTACTGATGAGGAAACTAGCTTAGAGATGTTAAGTGGCTCAGCCCAGGGCATGGAGCTCGCGAGCCCAGGGCCAGGACGCAGTCCAAGCGGCGCGGCTCCAGAGGCCTGGAGCCCTGCTCACGACCGCGCGTGGCCTCTTGGCCGGGGGGGTGCGGGGGGTGGGGGTGGGGTGGGGGTGGGGGGAAGAGATCCTGACGGGCCGGGGCCAGCGTGCAGGCTGCCCAAGCCGCGGACTCTGCAAGTCGGGTGGAGAGTACCTGACGGCAGACGAGGGTAAAGGACTGCTCAGAAATCAGATAGGTTCCTAGATCTTCGATGAGTAAGGAGGCTCAGTGCTCATCCTCGATCCCTTTGCTGGTGGCTAAAAGGGAGCAAGGCCCACGAGCGCGCTTCTGGGAGCGGCCTGCCAAAACCTGGAGCAGGGCTGCTCAGGACTGGCTCTGCAGCAGGAGCAGAGGGGGGGCAATGTCGCCACCTGGTGGACATCCTTGGTAGTGGCAGTAGGAGGCCTAGCAGCCTGGGTATGGAGGCGGCAGGACGAGGTCCTAGTGGATGATCGTTTTCACATGGCTTAAAAAGCATTGCTTCATAGATTTTATCCACATTGGGGTCTATCCTACGATGGTAAATACGGTCTCCGTTACTCCATCTTAGCTGCATTGATTAATTTTTTTGAGGTTAGTTTTCTCTTCAATGATTTGGAAGCTATATTGTCTTCCAATTAAAATTCCCTCTAAGTTTTAATAAGTCATCTCTAAGTTCATAACTATATATATAATTGGACCAGTATTGCTATAACAGTCTCAAAAACGGGATAATCTATTAGATCTTGTTTCTCAATCATGATACATTTAGCATATTTTACCTCTCTGCTGTTCCCCATTGTGTGCGTGTGTGCGCGTGCGCGGGCTACAGTTCCTGCTTTTTAGACAGTTGCTTTCAGTTTGTTGCGTTCGCAATGAAAATATAGGTATAAACATCTTGGATTTAATTGCTCGCTACCGCTATTTAATCCCATGTCTTTCCCATTTTTGAGTTATTTACTTCTTTCCCAATCAAATGGACTCATGATTGGCTAATTTTTTTCCAGCGGTAGACTTGGAACCCATACCAGTCTATACGCAGCTTTATGTTCTCCTCAGCAACACCTCTCAGCCTCAACACCCAACAACACTCTCCGTATCTAGGGCCCCAAGGCTTGTTTTAAAATGCGGCATTGTTTCTCATGTCCCCCCGCCCCCCTCCCGCCCCAAAAAGGAAGCAAGAATCTTCCTTGATTTAACGTGCTGCCTTTTTAGGACTGGCTAGTCTTGTCTGGTGAATGGATATTAAGAGAGATTTCCTTAAACTTCCTCCTGCTTCGTGCCATAACTCGACTTCATTGAGAAGCATGTTTTTCCCGTTTCTAAGACGGGCTTCCGCTTTGAACTGCTAAACCATCACGGCACACTTTTTCTCCATACTTATTCCTGGAAAACTGAGCTCTCTGCCGGAGTAAAGACGGTTCCCGTCAGAGAAGTGTGGCTCCCTGTCCCAAGGTCAAAGTGTAGAAGAAAGGGAAGATTCCTGTTTCCGAGGGTTCCATTTTGTCAGGTTAGAGATCTAGTCATCCGTGTGGCTGCGGTGGAATCTGCAGTATCTTGCCTCACAGTTTCCTTTTTCTGGCTTAGCAGGGGAGCCGCATTAGCTGAGGTCGCGGCGCTATGGCCCTTGTCAGGATCCCGGTGCTGAGGCAGCCCCTTCCCCCCACCCCCTCTCCTTGTCATTTTGATCGTGCAAACTGGGTGCCAGCTGTGTGAACCCTGCTCCTGGCCGCCAGGATTGCCCCCCCCCTCCCCACGCGACGTGTCCCCAGTTCCTCGGCGTCCCTCACTGCAACCAGCTAGCTCCAGGAAGGGTGCGAGCTGGCTTCCGCTGTCGTCCTTCCTCCTTCCTGTCCAGGCGGGCCCTCCTTTTGCGCTAGTCGGCCCGAAACCTTCTCTCCCGCGCTGCATAGGCTGAAGGAATGCCTCAGCGTTTGCAGCCGCTAGAGGGCGCTCTTCTCCTCTCTTTGGGCCCCTTCAGCGCTTCCAGTGGAAATTTCCGAGGTGGGAAGGGCTTGGGGGTTCTCTGTATCTAGGGGCTCCCGATCCAGCCGATTCAACTAACTGTGGGTTGAAAATATTCGGGAAAAAACGGAAAGTTTCGAAAAGCGACAATTGAACTTGCCACACACCGGCAACCGCTTACATAGCATTCACGTTGCCTTGCATGCCGCGCGTCACCTAGAGATGATTTAAAGTACACAGGAGGACACAGCGAAAGAGAATCTGACAATGACTGTATGGGTATGTTTATGCATAAGTGGAAAATTGTGCTCTAGACTGGAATTCGACACAACATTGTAAAAACGACAACAACGTGGAAGAAAAGTATGTTTGTATGTAAAAAATAAAGTCCTATGTCATTTTGTATAAGAGGCATCAGCATCCATGGATTTTGGCATCTGTGGGGAGTCCTGGAACCAGTGCCCCATGCTTACCAAGGCATGACTGGAAGCCCAGGCTCCTTATCCCAGCCTGTCATGTCCCCACGTGGTGTGAATCCTGCCTGTCCCACACTCCCCTGGTCACTCTCCTCCAGCCCTGCCAGACTGCCCTCTTCTTCTGGAACAGGCCAAGCTGAATGCACGTCATGTCTGACCTCTAGGAATATCCGTTACTTTGTGAGCATGGCTCTGCTTCAGGAAGACGGGCTGCATTGTCACTAGAGAAGACGGGATGGAGGTTCCTTAAAAACCTACAAATGGACTTACCTGATGATCCAGCCTTCCCACGCCTGGGGATATGTCAAGAGAAAACTCTAACTCAAAAAGTCCCATGCACCTCAATGCTCACAGCAGCCCTGTTTGTATTAGCCAGGACGTGGAACTAACCCCAACATCTAACGACTGGTGACTGGATAAAGAAGTCGTTGTCTTTTTATGCCGCGGAATACTACACAGCCGCGAAAAAGGATGGAACCATGCCATTTGCGGCAACATGGTTGGACACAGAGATAGTCATTCTGAGTGAAGTAAGCCAGAAGAGAGAAAAATGCCGCATGACACAACTTCCATGTGAAATCTAAGAAAAAAAGACAGAAATGATCTTAACTGCAAAAGACAAATAGAGCCACAGACATAGAGAAACAAACTTATGGTTACCAGGGAGGGACGGCGGTGGGAAGGGGTAAATATGGGCATCGGAAAATTGCCCGTCTTGGGGAGTGGTGGACATGTTAGCTCTCTTGATTGTGGCGATGGCTTTCTGGGTGTAGACATGCATGAAAATTGATCAAATACTACCCGTGAGATGTGTCTAATTGACGGAACAGAACTCGTAGCCCTGTAAAGGTGTTTTAAAACAAAGAGATGGGCTGCATTGTGTCCTATGTTTCTATGTGTCTTCAGGGAGGTCTCAGGGGGGCGGTGCTGGCCTTCCTGCCAACACGATGACATGAAGCCCGAACAATCCCCCAATCGATGGGAAGAAGAGACGAGCCATGGTCACATCTGGACCCCAAGCTTACACGTGGTGCATGGGTGCCATTTATCGCCAATCCAGCGAGGTTCCGGCCAGAGCTAGAGGCCGGGGCAGCGAACCGGGAGCGGCACTAAGGAGCATCGTGGCGCAGAGGCTGGACTGGGGGCCCGCAGGCTCCTCCCAGGAGGAGCCTCAGGGTTTGGGAGGTGGCTAACGTGCCTGCTTCGTGTCACCAGCAAGTGATGCCACCCGTGGAAAATCAGCTGGAATCCTGAGCCGGGTCAGCCGTGGGTGATGCGGTAAAGGCTGCTTGCTAGCAGAGGGGACGCCAGACGGACGGTGAAGCAAGCAACAGGCTGCTGAGCTTCCGGCCTGTGTTTACCGTGCTTTCCGTGTCTCCCTGCATCTCAGGGTCACCCGGAGGAATTCGTGTGGAGTTTAGAGGCCGACGGCCTCTCGGTTCCTCATCAGCCTGGCAAGGCCCCCAGCCCTCTGCGGCCAGACCTCTGCGAGCGTCTTTCCCTTGTTCTAGCAAAACCCTCCCCACCCTCGCCTGCGGCGGGCTTTTGTTTTTTTAATTGATGGCAGTGAGGATACCTTACAGCCTCCTCCGGCCCTTCCTTAGGGCTTCTGCCCTTAGAGCACGGCAAGGGGCGGCCCCCCAACCCCCACCCCCGACACCCCCGCGCTGTCCTGGGTCCTGAACTACAGAGGGTCCCTCTGGCCCTGACACTCCCTCTGGCCACGCCCTCTACGGGGTGGAGTCAGCAGGGCCAAGGGGACACGCCCATTGGCTCCACCCCGTGCTCTGGAATCCCAGGACCCCGAATGCCCTGCCCCAGCAGCCCCTGTCCCGCTTGTAGTTTCTGCACCGGCTCTCCCCGGAGTTCAGCATCCCAGGACTCACAGAGAGGCCAACGGGCAGCTGTTGGCATGGAGGTTACGGACAGAGCCCGGATGTGAGGTCTGAGTGTCCCCCTGTGCACATCCAAGGCCCCTTGGGGCATGGGATGGACCCAGCATTGGGAAGAAAAGGGTCAGGCTGGCGGTCAGAGACTGGGAATCGGCTCTCCCCGCACTGTCGCTTTCTTCGCAGGACTCCCCTGAGTCTGGGAATTCTAAAGTTGAGCCTGGACGTGTGTGGCACGTGGCAGTGACTTTGCGTGTGTGTGCGCGCGCCTGAGGACGTGTGTGGTTGTGTGTATGTTGTGGGGGTGTGCGTGGTCCATGACTCCGTGTGTGTGTGCGTGGGGATGTAGGCGGAGCAGAGTCAGTGTGTGTGCACGTGTGTTTGTGTGTACGTGCATGCATTAGTTTTAAGAATACTAGAAGCTGTCCTTCAGAAGTCTGCAGTAGTAAAAATTGTATGGTGTCCCTCACTGTATAATTCAAACTGAAAATAATCTTCAATCACCAGAAATGTAGTCCCCCCCAGATTCTGATCCCCCCTCCCATACTGATTATGCCCTCATTGTACTGATGAGGAAACTAGCTTAGAGATGTTAAGTGGCTCAGCCCAGGGCATGGAGCTCGCGAGCCCAGGGCCAGGACGCAGTCCAAGCGGCGCGGCTCCAGAGGCCTGGAGCCCTGCTCACGACCGCGCGTGGCCTCTTGGCCGGGGGTGTGCGGGGGGTGGGGGTGGGGTGGGGGGTGGGGGGAAGAGATCCTGACGGGCCGGGGCCAGCGTGCAGGCTGCCCAAGCCGCGGACTCTGCAAGTCGGGTGGAGAGTACCTGACGGCAGACGAGGGTAAAGGACTGCTCAGAAATCAGATAGGTTCCTAGATCTTCGATGAGTAAGGAGGCTCAGTGCTCATCCTCGATCCCTTTGCTGGTGGCTAAAAGGGAGCAAGGCCCACGAGCGCGCTTCTGGGAGCGGCCTGCCAAAACCTGGAGCAGGGCTGCTCAGGACTGGCTCTGCAGCAGGAGCAGAGGGGGGGCAATGTCGCCACCTGGTGGACATCCTTGGTAGTGGCAGTAGGAGGCCTAGCAGCCTGGGTATGGAGGCGGCAGGACGAGGTCCTAGTGGATGATCGTTTTCACATGGCTTAAAAAGCATTGCTTCATAGATTTTATCCACATTGGGGTCTATCCTACGATGGTAAATACGGTCTCCGTTACTCCATCTTAGCTGCATTGATTAATTTTTTTGAGGTTAGTTTTCTCTTCAATGATTTGGAAGCTATATTGTCTTCCAATTAAAATTCCCTCTAAGTTTTAATAAGTCATCTCTAAGTTCATAACTATATATATAATTGGACCAGTATTGCTATAACAGTCTCAAAAACGGGATAATCTATTAGATCTTGTTTCTCAATCATGATACATTTAGCATATTTTACCTCTCTGCTGTTCCCCATTGTGTGCGTGTGTGCGCGTGCGCGGGCTACAGTTCCTGCTTTTTAGACAGTTGCTTTCAGTTTGTTGCGTTCGCAATGAAAATATAGGTATAAACATCTTGGATTTAATTGCTCGCTACCGCTATTTAATCCCATGTCTTTCCCGTTTTTGAGTTATTTACTTCTTTCCCAATCAAATGGACTCATGATTGGCTAATTTTTTTCCAGCGGTAGACTTGGAACCCATACCAGTCTATACGCAGCTTTATGTTCTCCTCAGCAACACCTCTCAGCCTCAACACCCAACAACACTCTCCGTATCTAGGGCCCCAAGGCTTGTTTTAAAATGCGGCATTGTTTCTCATGTCCCCCCGCCCCCCTCCCGCCCCAAAAAGGAAGCAAGAATCTTCCTTGATTTAACGTGCTGCCTTTTTAGGACTGGCTAGTCTTGTCTGGTGAATGGATATTAAGAGAGATTTCCTTAAACTTCCTCCTGCTTCGTGCCATAACTCGACTTCATTGAGAAGCATGTTTTTCCCGTTTCTAAGACGGGCTTCCGCTTTGAACTGCTAAACCATCACGGCACACTTTTTCTCCATACTTATTCCTGGAAAACTGAGCTCTCTGCCGGAGTAAAGACGGTTCCCGTCAGAGAAGTGTGGCTCCCTGTCCCAAGGTCAAAGTGTAGAAGAAAGGGAAGATTCCTGTTTCCGAGGGTTCCATTTTGTCAGGTTAGAGATCTAGTCATCCGTGTGGCTGCGGTGGAATCTGCAGTATCTTGCCTCACAGTTTCCTTTTTCTGGCTTAGCAGGGGAGCCGCATTAGCTGAGGTCGCGGCGCTATGGCCCTTGTCAGGATCCCGGTGCTGAGGCAGCCCCTTCCCCCCACCCCCTCTCCTTGTCATTTTGATCGTGCAAACTGGGTGCCAGCTGTGTGAACCCTGCTCCTGGCCGCCAGGATTGCCCCCCCCCTCCCCACGCGACGTGTCCCCAGTTCCTCGGCGTCCCTCACTGCAACCAGCTAGCTCCAGGAAGGGTGCGAGCTGGCTTCCGCTGTCGTCCTTCCTCCTTCCTGTCCAGGCGGGCCCTCCTTTTGCGCTAGTCGGCCCGAAACCTTCTCTCCCGCGCTGCATAGGCTGAAGGAATGCCTCAGCGTTTGCAGCCGCTAGAGGGCGCTCTTCTCCTCTCTTTGGGCCCCTTCAGCGCTTCCAGTGGAAATTTCCGAGGTGGGAAGGGCTTGGGGGTTCTCTGTATCTAGGGGCTCCCGATCCAGCCGATTCAACTAACTGTGGGTTGAAAATATTCGGGAAAAAACGGAAAGTTTCGAAAAGCGACAATTGAACTTGCCACACACCGGCAACCGCTTACATAGCATTCACGTTGCCTTGCATGCCGCGCGTCACCTAGAGATGATTTAAAGTACACAGGAGGACACAGCGAAAGAGAATGTGACAATGACTGTATGGGTATGTTTATGCATAAGTGGAAAATTGTGCTCTAGACTGGAATTCGACACAACATTGTAAAAACGACAACAACGTGGAAGAAAAGTATGTTTGTATGTAAAAAATAAAGTCCTATGTCATTTTGTATAAGAGGCATCAGCATCCATGGATTTTGGCATCTGTGGGGAGTCCTGGAACCAGTGCCCCATGCTTACCAAGGCATGACTGGAAGCCCAGGCTCCTTATCCCAGCCTGTCATGTCCCCACGTGGTGTGAATCCTGCCTGTCCCACACTCCCCTGGTCACTCTCCTCCAGCCCTGCCAGACTGCCCTCTTCTTCTGGAACAGGCCAAGCTGAATGCACGTCATGTCTGACCTCTAGGAATATCCGTTACTTTGTGAGCATGGCTCTGCTTCAGGAAGACGGGCTGCATTGTCACTAGAGAAGACGGGATGGAGGTTCCTTAAAAACCTACAAATGGACTTACCTGATGATCCAGCCTTCCCACGCCTGGGGATATGTCAAGAGAAAACTCTAACTCAAAAAGTCCCATGCACCTCAATGCTCACAGCAGCCCTGTTTGTATTAGCCAGGACGTGGAACTAACCCCAACATCTAACGACTGGTGACTGGATAAAGAAGTCGTTGTCTTTTTATGCCGCGGAATACTACACAGCCGCGAAAAAGGATGGAACCATGCCATTTGCGGCAACATGGTTGGACACAGAGATAGTCATTCTGAGTGAAGTAAGCCAGAAGAGAGAAAAATGCCGCATGACACAACTTCCATGTGAAATCTAAGAAAAAAAGACAGAAATGATCTTAACTGCAAAAGACAAATAGAGCCACAGACATAGAGAAACAGACTTATGGTTACCAGGGAGGGACGGCGGTGGGAAGGGGTAAATATGGGCATCGGAAAATTGCCCGTCTTGGGGAGTGGTGGACATGTTAGCTCTCTTGATTGTGGCGATGGCTTTCTGGGTGTAGACATGTATGAAAATTGATCAAATACTACACGTGAGATGTGTCTAATTGACGGAACAGAACTCGTAGCCCTGTAAAGGTGTTTTAAAACAAAGAGATGGGCTGCATTGTGTCCTATGTTTCTATGTGTCTTCAGGGAGGTCTCAGGGGGGCGGTGCTGGCCTTCCTGCCAACACGATGACATGAAGCCCGAACAATCCCCCAATCGATGGGAA
This sequence comes from Vicugna pacos, assembly GCF_048564905.1. Classification (NCBI taxonomy): domain Eukaryota; kingdom Metazoa; phylum Chordata; class Mammalia; order Artiodactyla; family Camelidae; genus Vicugna; species Vicugna pacos. The sequence continues at coordinate 439,175 of NW_027328761.1, forward strand.
GAAGAGACGAGCCATGGTCACATCTGGACCCCAAGCTTACACGTGGTGCATGGGTGCCATTTATCGCCAATCCAGCGAGGTTCCGGCCAGAGCTAGAGGCCGGGGCAGCGAACCGGGAGCGGCACTAAGGAGCATCGTGGCGCAGAGGCTGGACTGGGGGCCCGCAGGCTCCTCCCAGGAGGAGCCTCAGGGTTTGGGAGGTGGCTAACGTGCCTGCTTCGTGTCACCAGCAAGTGATGCCACCCGTGGAAAATCAGCTGGAATCCTGAGCCGGGTCAGCCGTGGGTGATGCGGTAAAGGCTGCTTGCTAGCAGAGGGGACGCCAGACGGACGGTGAAGCAAGCAACAGGCTGCTGAGCTTCCGGCCTGTGTTTACCGTGCTTTCCGTGTCTCCCTGCATCTCAGGGTCACCCGGAGGAATTCGTGTGGAGTTTAGAGGCCGACGGCCTCTCGGTTCCTCATCAGCCTGGCAAGCCCCCCAGCCCTCTGCGGCCAGACCTCTGCGAGCGTCTTTCCCTTGTTCTAGCAAAACCCTCCCCACCCTCGCCTGCGGCGGGCTTTTGTTTTTTTAATTGATGGCAGTGAGGATACCTTACAGCCTCCTCCGGCCCTTCCTTAGGGCTTCTGCCCTTAGAGCACGGCAAGGGGCGGCCCCCCAACCCCCACCCCCGACACCCCCGCGCTGTCCTGGGTCCTGAACTACAGAGGGTCCCTCTGGCCCTGACACTCCCTCTGGCCACGCCCTCTACAGGGTGGAGTCAGCAGGGCCAAGGGGACACGCCCATTGGCTCCACCCCGTGCTCTGGAATCCCAGGACCCCGAATGCCCTGCCCCAGCAGCCCCTGTCCCGCTTGTAGTTTCTGCACCGGCTCTCCCCGGAGTTCAGCATCCCAGGACTCACAGAGAGGCCAACGGGCAGCTGTTGGCATGGAGGTTACGGACAGAGCCCGGATGTGAGGTCTGAGTGTCCCCCTGTGCACATCCAAGGCCCCTTGGGGCATGGGATGGACCCAGCATTGGGCAGAAAAGGGTCAGGCTGGCGGTCAGAGACTGGGAATCGGCTCTCCCCGCACTGTCGCTTTCTTCGCAGGACTCCCCTGAGTCTGGGAATTCTAAAGTTGAGCCTGGACGTGTGTGGCACGTGGCAGTGACTTTGCGTGTGTGTGCGCGCGCCTGAGGACGTGTGTGGTTGTGTGTATGTTGTGGGGGTGTGCGTGGTCCATGACTCCGTGTGTGTGTGCGTGGGGATGTAGGCGGAGCAGAGTCAGTGTGTGTGCACGTGTGTTTGTGTGTACGTGCATGCATTAGTTTTAAGAATACTAGAAGCTGTCCTTCAGAAGTCTGCAGTAGTAAAAATTGTATGGTGTCCCTCACTGTATAATTCAAACTGAAAATAATCTTCAATCACCAGAAATGTAGTCCCCCCCAGATTCTGATCCCCCCTCCCATACTGATTATGCCCTCATTGTACTGATGAGGAAACTAGCTTAGAGATGTTAAGTGGCTCAGCCCAGGGCATGGAGCTCGCGAGCCCAGGGCCAGGACGCAGTCCAAGCGGCGCGGCTCCAGAGGCCTGGAGCCCTGCTCACGACCGCGCGTGGCCTCTTGGCCGGGGGGGTGCGGGGGGTGGGGGTGGGGTGGGGGTGGGGGGAAGAGATCCTGACGGGCCGGGGCCAGCGTGCAGGCTGCCCAAGCCGCGGACTCTGCAAGTCGGGTGGAGAGTACCTGACGGCAGACGAGGGTAAAGGACTGCTCAGAAATCAGATAGGTTCCTAGATCTTCGATGAGTAAGGAGGCTCAGTGCTCATCCTCGATCCCTTTGCTGGTGGCTAAAAGGGAGCAAGGCCCACGAGCGCGCTTCTGGGAGCGGCCTGCCAAAACCTGGAGCAGGGCTGCTCAGGACTGGCTCTGCAGCAGGAGCAGAGGGGGGGCAATGTCGCCACCTGGTGGACATCCTTGGTAGTGGCAGTAGGAGGCCTAGCAGCCTGGGTATGGAGGCGGCAGGACGAGGTCCTAGTGGATGATCGTTTTCACATGGCTTAAAAAGCATTGCTTCATAGATTTTATCCACATTGGGGTCTATCCTACGATGGTAAATACGGTCTCCGTTACTCCATCTTAGCTGCATTGATTAATTTTTTTGAGGTTAGTTTTCTCTTCAATGATTTGGAAGCTATATTGTCTTCCAATTAAAATTCCCTCTAAGTTTTAATAAGTCATCTCTAAGTTCATAACTATATATATAATTGGACCAGTATTGCTATAACAGTCTCAAAAACGGGATAATCTATTAGATCTTGTTTCTCAATCATGATACATTTAGCATATTTTACCTCTCTGCTGTTCCCCATTGTGTGCGTGTGTGCGCGTGCGCGGGCTACAGTTCCTGCTTTTTAGACAGTTGCTTTCAGTTTGTTGCGTTCGCAATGAAAATATAGGTATAAACATCTTGGATTTAATTGCTCGCTACCGCTATTTAATCCCATGTCTTTCCCATTTTTGAGTTATTTACTTCTTTCCCAATCAAATGGACTCATGATTGGCTAATTTTTTTCCAGCGGTAGACTTGGAACCCATACCAGTCTATACGCAGCTTTATGTTCTCCTCAGCAACACCTCTCAGCCTCAACACCCAACAACACTCTCCGTATCTAGGGCCCCAAGGCTTGTTTTAAAATGCGGCATTGTTTCTCATGTCCCCCCGCCCCCCTCCCGCCCCAAAAAGGAAGCAAGAATCTTCCTTGATTTAACGTGCTGCCTTTTTAGGACTGGCTAGTCTTGTCTGGTGAATGGATATTAAGAGAGATTTCCTTAAACTTCCTCCTGCTTCGTGCCATAACTCGACTTCATTGAGAAGCATGTTTTTCCCGTTTCTAAGACGGGCTTCCGCTTTGAACTGCTAAACCATCACGGCACACTTTTTCTCCATACTTATTCCTGGAAAACTGAGCTCTCTGCCGGAGTAAAGACGGTTCCCGTCAGAGAAGTGTGGCTCCCTGTCCCAAGGTCAAAGTGTAGAAGAAAGGGAAGATTCCTGTTTCCGAGGGTTCCATTTTGTCAGGTTAGAGATCTAGTCATCCGTGTGGCTGCGGTGGAATCTGCAGTATCTTGCCTCACAGTTTCCTTTTTCTGGCTTAGCAGGGGAGCCGCATTAGCTGAGGTCGCGGCGCTATGGCCCTTGTCAGGATCCCGGTGCTGAGGCAGCCCCTTCCCCCCACCCCCTCTCCTTGTCATTTTGATCGTGCAAACTGGGTGCCAGCTGTGTGAACCCTGCTCCTGGCCGCCAGGATTGCCCCCCCCCTCCCCACGCGACGTGTCCCCAGTTCCTCGGCGTCCCTCACTGCAACCAGCTAGCTCCAGGAAGGGTGCGAGCTGGCTTCCGCTGTCGTCCTTCCTCCTTCCTGTCCAGGCGGGCCCTCCTTTTGCGCTAGTCGGCCCGAAACCTTCTCTCCCGCGCTGCATAGGCTGAAGGAATGCCTCAGCGTTTGCAGCCGCTAGAGGGCGCTCTTCTCCTCTCTTTGGGCCCCTTCAGCGCTTCCAGTGGAAATTTCCGAGGTGGGAAGGGCTTGGGGGTTCTCTGTATCTAGGGGCTCCCGATCCAGCCGATTCAACTAACTGTGGGTTGAAAATATTCGGGAAAAAACGGAAAGTTTCGAAAAGCGACAATTGAACTTGCCACACACCGGCAACCGCTTACATAGCATTCACGTTGCCTTGCATGCCGCGCGTCACCTAGAGATGATTTAAAGTACACAGGAGGACACAGCGAAAGAGAATGTGACAATGACTGTATGGGTATGTTTATGCATAAGTGGAAAATTGTGCTCTAGACTGGAATTCGACACAACATTGTAAAAACGACAACAACGTGGAAGAAAAGTATGTTTGTATGTAAAAAATAAAGTCCTATGTCATTTTGTATAAGAGGCATCAGCATCCATGGATTTTGGCATCTGTGGGGAGTCCTGGAACCAGTGCCCCATGCTTACCAAGGCATGACTGGAAGCCCAGGCTCCTTATCCCAGCCTGTCATGTCCCCACGTGGTGTGAATCCTGCCTGTCCCACACTCCCCTGGTCACTCTCCTCCAGCCCTGCCAGACTGCCCTCTTCTTCTGGAACAGGCCAAGCTGAATGCACGTCATGTCTGACCTCTAGGAATATCCGTTACTTTGTGAGCATGGCTCTGCTTCAGGAAGACGGGCTGCATTGTCACTAGAGAAGACGGGATGGAGGTTCCTTAAAAACCTACAAATGGACTTACCTGATGATCCAGCCTTCCCACGCCTGGGGATATGTCAAGAGAAAACTCTAACTCAAAAAGTCCCATGCACCTCAATGCTCACAGCAGCCCTGTTTGTATTAGCCAGGACGTGGAACTAACCCCAACATCTAACGACTGGTGACTGGATAAAGAAGTCGTTGTCTTTTTATGCCGCGGAATACTACACAGCCGCGAAAAAGGATGGAACCATGCCATTTGCGGCAACATGGTTGGACACAGAGATAGTCATTCTGAGTGAAGTAAGCCAGAAGAGAGAAAAATGCCGCATGACACAACTTCCATGTGAAATCTAAGAAAAAAAGACAGAAATGATCTTAACTGCAAAAGACAAATAGAGCCACAGACATAGAGAAACAAACTTATGGTTACCAGGGAGGGACGGCGGTGGGAAGGGGTAAATATGGGCATCGGAAAATTGCCCGTCTTGGGGAGTGGTGGACATGTTAGCTCTCTTGATTGTGGCGATGGCTTTCTGGGTGTAGACATGTATGAAAATTGATCAAATACTACACGTGAGATGTGTCTAATTGACGGAACAGAACTCGTAGCCCTGTAAAGGTGTTTTAAAACAAAGAGATGGGCTGCATTGTGTCCTATGTTTCTATGTGTCTTCAGGGAGGTCTCAGGGGGGCGGTGCTGGCCTTCCTGCCAACACGATGACATGAAGCCCGAACAATCCCCCAATCGATGGGAAGAAGAGACGAGCCATGGTCACATCTGGACCCCAAGCTTACACGTGGTGCATGGGTGCCATTTATCGCCAATCCAGCGAGGTTCCGGCCAGAGCTAGAGGCCGGGGCAGCGAACCGGGAGCGGCACTAAGGAGCATCGTGGCGCAGAGGCTGGACTGGGGGCCCGCAGGCTCCTCCCAGGAGGAGCCTCAGGGTTTGGGAGGTGGCTAACGTGCCTGCTTCGTGTCACCAGCAAGTGATGCCACCCGTGGAAAATCAGCTGGAATCCTGAGCCGGGTCAGCCGTGGGTGATGCGGTAAAGGCTGCTTGCTAGCAGAGGGGACGCCAGACGGACGGTGAAGCAAGCAACAGGCTGCTGAGCTTCCGGCCTGTGTTTACCGTGCTTTCCGTGTCTCCCTGCATCTCAGGGTCACCCGGAGGAATTCGTGTGGAGTTTAGAGGCCGACGGCCTCTCGGTTCCTCATCAGCCTGGCAAGCCCCCCAGCCCTCTGCGGCCAGACCTCTGCGAGCGTCTTTCCCTTGTTCTAGCAAAACCCTCCCCACCCTCGCCTGCGGCGGGCTTTTGTTTTTTTAATTGATGGCAGTGAGGATACCTTACAGCCTCCTCCGGCCCTTCCTTAGGGCTTCTGCCCTTAGAGCACGGCAAGGGGCGGCCCCCCAACCCCCACCCCCGACACCCCCGCGCTGTCCTGGGTCCTGAACTACAGAGGGTCCCTCTGGCCCTGACACTCCCTCTGGCCACGCCCTCTACGGGGTGGAGTCAGCAGGGCCAAGGGGACACGCCCATTGGCTCCACCCCGTGCTCTGGAATCCCAGGACCCCGAATGCCCTGCCCCAGCAGCCCCTGTCCCGCTTGTAGTTTCTGCACCGGCTCTCCCCGGAGTTCAGCATCCCAGGACTCACAGAGAGGCCAACGGGCAGCTGTTGGCATGGAGGTTACGGACAGAGCCCGGATGTGAGGTCTGAGTGTCCCCCTGTGCACATCCAAGGCCCCTTGGGGCATGGGATGGACCCAGCATTGGGCAGAAAAGGGTCAGGCTGGCAGTCAGAGACTGGGAATCGGCTCTCCCCGCACTGTCGCTTTCTTCGCAGGACTCCCCTGAGTCTGGGAATTCTAAAGTTGAGCCTGGACGTGTGTGGCACGTGGCAGTGACTTTGCGTGTGTGTGCGCGCGCCTGAGGACGTGTGTGGTTGTGTGTATGTTGTGGGGGTGTGCGTGGTCCATGACTCCGTGTGTGTGTGCGTGGGGATGTAGGCGGAGCAGAGTCAGTGTGTGTGCACGTGTGTTTGTGTGTACGTGCATGCATTAGTTTTAAGAATACTAGAAGCTGTCCTTCAGAAGTCTGCAGTAGTAAAAATTGTATGGTGTCCCTCACTGTATAATTCAAACTGAAAATAATCTTCAATCACCAGAAATGTAGTCCCCCCCAGATTCTGATCCCCCCTCCCATACTGATTATGCCCTCATTGTACTGATGAGGAAACTAGCTTAGAGATGTTAAGTGGCTCAGCCCAGGGCATGGAGCTCGCGAGCCCAGGGCCAGGACGCAGTCCAAGCGGCGCGGCTCCAGAGGCCTGGAGCCCTGCTCACGACCGCGCGTGGCCTCTTGGCCGGGGGGGTGCGGGGGGTGGGGGTGGGGTGGGGGTGGGGGGAAGAGATCCTGACGGGCCGGGGCCAGCGTGCAGGCTGCCCAAGCCGCGGACTCTGCAAGTCGGGTGGAGAGTACCTGACGGCAGACGAGGGTAAAGGACTGCTCAGAAATCAGATAGGTTCCTAGATCTTCGATGAGTAAGGAGGCTCAGTGCTCATCCTCGATCCCTTTGCTGGTGGCTAAAAGGGAGCAAGGCCCACGAGCGCGCTTCTGGGAGCGGCCTGCCAAAACCTGGAGCAGGGCTGCTCAGGACTGGCTCTGCAGCAGGAGCAGAGGGGGGCAATGTCGCCACCTGGTGGACATCCTTGGTAGTGGCAGTAGGAGGCCTAGCAGCCTGGGTATGGAGGCGGCAGGCCGAGGTCCTAGTGGATGATCGTTTTCACATGGCTTAAAAAGCATTGCTTCATAGATTTTATCCACATTGGGGTCTATCCTACGATGGTAAATACGGTCTCCGTTACTCCATCTTAGCTGCATTGATTAATTTTTTTGAGGTTAGTTTTCTCTTCAATGATTTGGAAGCTATATTGTCTTCCAATTAAAATTCCCTCTAAGTTTTAATAAGTCATCTCTAAGTTCATAACTATATATATAATTGGACCAGTATTGCTATAACAGTCTCAAAAACGGGATAATCTATTAGATCTTGTTTCTCAATCATGATACATTTAGCATATTTTACCTCTCTGCTGTTCCCCATTGTGTGCGTGTGTGCGCGTGCGCGGGCTACAGTTCCTGCTTTTTAGACAGTTGCTTTCAGTTTGTTGCATTCGCAATGAAAATATAGGTCTAAACATCTTGGATTTAATTGCTCGCTACCGCTATTTAATCCCATGTCTTTCCCATTTTTGAGTTATTTACTTCTTTCCCAATCAAATGGACTCATGATTGGCTAATTTTTTTCCAGCGGTAGACTTGGAACCCATACCAGTCTATACGCAGCTTTATGTTCTCCTCAGCAACACCTCTCAGCCTCAACACCCAACAACACTCTCCGTATCTAGGGCCCCAAGGCTTGTTTTAAAATGCGGCATTGTTTCTCATGTCCCCCCGCCCCCCTCCCGCCCCAAAAAGGAAGCAAGAATCTTCCTTGATTTAACGTGCTGCCTTTTTAGGACTGGCTAGTCTTGTCTGGTGAATGGATATTAAGAGAGATTTCCTTAAACTTCCTCCTGCTTCGTGCCATAACTCGACTTCATTGAGAAGCATGTTTTTCCCGTTTCTAAGACGGGCTTCCGCTTTGAACTGCTAAACCATCACGGCACACTTTTTCTCCATACTTATTCCTGGAAAACTGAGCTCTCTGCCGGAGTAAAGACGGTTCCCGTCAGAGAAGTGTGGCTCCCTGTCCCAAGGTCAAAGTGTAGAAGAAAGGGAAGATTCCTGTTTCCGAGGGTTCCATTTTGTCAGGTTAGAGATCTAGTCATCCGTGTGGCTGCGGTGGAATCTGCAGTATCTTGCCTCACAGTTTCCTTTTTCTGGCTTAGCAGGGGAGCCGCATTAGCTGAGGTCGCGGCGCTATGGCCCTTGTCAGGATCCCGGTGCTGAGGCAGCCCCTTCCCCCCACCCCCTCTCCTTGTCATTTTGATCGTGCAAACTGGGTGCCAGCTGTGTGAACCCTGCTCCTGGCCGCCAGGATTGCCCCCCCCCTCCCCACGCGACGTGTCCCCAGTTCCTCGGCGTCCCTCACTGCAACCAGCTAGCTCCAGGAAGGGTGCGAGCTGGCTTCCGCTGTCGTCCTTCCTCCTTCCTGTCCAGGCGGGCCCTCCTTTTGCGCTAGTCGGCCCGAAACCTTCTCTCCCGCGCTGCATAGGCTGAAGGAATGCCTCAGCGTTTGCAGCCGCTAGAGGGCGCTCTTCTCCTCTCTTTGGGCCCCTTCAGCGCTTCCAGTGGAAATTTCCGAGGTGGGAAGGGCTTGGGGGTTCTCTGTATCTAGGGGCTCCCGATCCAGCCGATTCAACTAACTGTGGGTTGAAAATATTCGGGAAAAAACGGAAAGTTTCGAAAAGCGACAATTGAACTTGCCACACACCGGCAACCGCTTACATAGCATTCACGTTGCCTTGCATGCCGCGCGTCACCTAGAGATGATTTAAAGTACACAGGAGGACACAGCGAAAGAGAATGTGACAATGACTGTATGGGTATGTTTATGCATAAGTGGAAAATTGTGCTCTAGACTGGAATTCGACACAACATTGTAAAAACGACAACAACGTGGAAGAAAAGTATGTTTGTATGTAAAAAATAAAGTCCTATGTCATTTTGTATAAGAGGCATCAGCATCCATGGATTTTGGCATCTGTGGGGAGTCCTGGAACCAGTGCCCCATGCTTACCAAGGCATGACTGGAAGCCCAGGCTCCTTATCCCAGCCTGTCATGTCCCCACGTGGTGTGAATCCTGCCTGTCCCACACTCCCCTGGTCACTCTCCTCCAGCCCTGCCAGACTGCCCTCTTCTTCTGGAACAGGCCAAGCTGAATGCACGTCATGTCTGACCTCTAGGAATATCCGTTACTTTGTGAGCATGGCTCTGCTTCAGGAAGACGGGCTGCATTGTCACTAGAGAAGACGGGATGGAGGTTCCTTAAAAACCTACAAATGGACTTACCTGATGATCCAGCCTTCCCACGCCTGGGGATATGTCAAGAGAAAACTCTAACTCAAAAAGTCCCATGCACCTCAATGCTCACAGCAGCCCTGTTTGTATTAGCCAGGACGTGGAACTAACCCCAACATCTAACGACTGGTGACTGGATAAAGAAGTCGTTGTCTTTTTATGCCGCGGAATACTACACAGCCGCGAAAAAGGATGGAACCATGCCATTTGCGGCAACATGGTTGGACACAGAGATAGTCATTCTGAGTGAAGTAAGCCAGAAGAGAGAAAAATGCCGCATGACACAACTTCCATGTGAAATCTAAGAAAAAAAGACAGAAATGATCTTAACTGCAAAAGACAAATAGAGCCACAGACATAGAGAAACAAACTTATGGTTACCAGGGAGGGACGGCGGTGGGAAGGGGTAAATATGGGCATCGGAAAATTGCCCGTCTTGGGGAGTGGTGGACATGTTAGCTCTCTTGATTGTGGCGATGGCTTTCTGGGTGTAGACATGCATGAAAATTGATCAAATACTACCCGTGAGATGTGTCTAATTGACGGAACAGAACTCGTAGCCCTGTAAAGGTGTTTTAAAACAAAGAGATGGGCTGCATTGTGTCCTATGTTTCTATGTGTCTTCAGGGAGGTCTCAGGGGGGCGGTGCTGGCCTTCCTGCCAACACGATGACATGAAGCCCGAACAATCCCCCAATCGATGGGAAGAAGAGACGAGCCATGGTCACATCTGGACCCCAAGCTTACACGTGGTGCATGGGTGCCATTTATCGCCAATCCAGCGAGGTTCCGGCCAGAGCTAGAGGCCGGGGCAGCGAACCGGGAGCGGCACTAAGGAGCATCGTGGCGCAGAGGCTGGACTGGGGGCCCGCAGGCTCCTCCCAGGAGGAGCCTCAGGGTTTGGGAGGTGGCTAACGTGCCTGCTTCGTGTCACCAGCAAGTGATGCCACCCGTGGAAAATCAGCTGGAATCCTGAGCCGGGTCAGCCGTGGGTGATGCGGTAAAGGCTGCTTGCTAGCAGAGGGGACGCCAGACGGACGGTGAAGCAAGCAACAGGCTGCTGAGCTTCCGGCCTGTGTTTACCGTGCTTTCCGTGTCTCCCTGCATCTCAGGGTCACCTGGAGGAATTCGTGTGGAGTTTAGAGGCCGACGGCCTCTCGGTTCCTCATCAGCCTGGCAAGCCCCCCAGCCCTCTGCGGCCAGACCTCTGCGAGCGTCTTTCCCTTGTTCTAGCAAAACCCTCCCCACCCTCGCCTGCGGCGGGCTTTTGTTTTTTTAATTGATGGCAGTGAGGATACCTTACAGCCTCCTCCGGCCCTTCCTTAGGGCTTCTGCCCTTAGAGCACGGCAAGGGGCGGCCCCCCAACCCCCACCCCCGACACCCCCGCGCTGTCCTGGGTCCTGAACTACAGAGGGTCCCTCTGGCCCTGACACTCCCTCTGGCCACGCCCTCTACGGGGTGGAGTCAGCAGGGCCAAGGGGACACGCCCATTGGCTCCACCCCGTGCTCTGGAATCCCAGGACCCCGAATGCCCTGCCCCAGCAGCCCCTGTCCCGCTTGTAGTTTCTGCACCGGCTCTCCCCGGAGTTCAGCATCCCAGGACTCACAGAGAGGCCAACGGGCAGCTGTTGGCATGGAGGTTACGGACAGAGCCCGGATGTGAGGTCTGAGTGTCCCCCTGTGCACATCCAAGGCCCCTTGGGGCATGGGATGGACCCAGCATTGGGCAGAAAAGGGTCAGGCTGGCGGTCAGAGACTGGGAATCGGCTCTCCCCGCACTGTCGCTTTCTTCGCAGGACTCCCCTGAGTCTGGGAATTCTAAAGTTGAGCCTGGACGTGTGTGGCACGTGGCAGTGACTTTGCGTGTGTGTGCGCGCGCCTGAGGACGTGTGTGGTTGTGTGTATGTTGTGGGGGTGTGCGTGGTCCATGACTCCGTGTGTGTGTGCGTGGGGATGTAGGCGGAGCAGAGTCAGTGTGTGTGCACGTGTGTTTGTGTGTACGTGCATGCATTAGTTTTAAGAATACTAGAAGCTGTCCTTCAGAAGTCTGCAGTAGTAAAAATTGTATGGTGTCCCTCACTGTATAATTCAAACTGAAAATAATCTTCAATCACCAGAAATGTAGTCCCCCCCAGATTCTGATCCCCCCTCCCATACTGATTATGCCCTCATTGTACTGATGAGGAAACTAGCTTAGAGATGTTAAGTGGCTCAGCCCAGGGCATGGAGCTCGCGAGCCCAGGGCCAGGACGCAGTCCAAGCGGCGCGGCTCCAGAGGCCTGGAGCCCTGCTCACGACCGCGCGTGGCCTCTTGGCCGGGGGGGTGCGGGGGGTGGGGGTGGGGTGGGGGTGGGGGGAAGAGATCCTGACGGGCCGGGGCCAGCGTGCAGGCTGCCCAAGCCGCGGACTCTGCAAGTCGGGTGGAGAGTACCTGACGGCAGACGAGGGTAAAGGACTGCTCAGAAATCAGATAGGTTCCTAGATCTTCGATGAGTAAGGAGGCTCAGTGCTCATCCTCGATCCCTTTGCTGGTGGCTAAAAGGGAGCAAGGCCCACGAGCGCGCTTCTGGGAGCGGCCTGCCAAAACCTGGAGCAGGGCTGCTCAGGACTGGCTCTGCAGCAGGAGCAGAGGGGGGGCAATGTCGCCACCTGGTGGACATCCTTGGTAGTGGCAGTAGGAGGCCTAGCAGCCTGGGTATGGAGGCGGCAGGACGAGGTCCTAGTGGATGATCGTTTTCACATGGCTTAAAAAGCATTGCTTCATAGATTTTATCCACATTGGGGTCTATCCTACGATGGTAAATACGGTCTCCGTTACTCCATCTTAGCTGCATTGATTAATTTTTTTGAGGTTAGTTTTCTCTTCAATGATTTGGAAGCTATATTGTCTTCCAATTAAAATTCCCTCTAAGTTTTAATAAGTCATCTCTAAGTTCATAACTATATATATAATTGGACCAGTATTGCTATAACAGTCTCAAAAACGGGATAATCTATTAGATCTTGTTTCTCAATCATGATACATTTAGCATATTTTACCTCTCTGCTGTTCCCCATTGTGTGCGTGTGTGCGCGTGCGCGGGCTACAGTTCCTGCTTTTTAGACAGTTGCTTTCAGTTTGTTGCGTTCGCAATGAAAATATAGGTATAAACATCTTGGATTTAATTGCTCGCTACCGCTATTTAATCCCATGTCTTTCCCATTTTTGAGTTATTTACTTCTTTCCCAATCAAATGGACTCATGATTGGCTAATTTTTTTCCAGCGGTAGACTTGGAACCCATACCAGTCTATACGCAGCTTTATGTTCTCCTCAGCAACACCTCTCAGCCTCAACACCCAACAACACTCTCCGTATCTAGGGCCCCAAGGCTTGTTTTAAAATGCGGCATTGTTTCTCATGTCCCCCCGCCCCCCTCCCGCCCCAAAAAGGAAGCAAGAATCTTCCTTGATTTAACGTGCTGCCTTTTTAGGACTGGCTAGTCTTGTCTGGTGAATGGATATTAAGAGAGATTTCCTTAAACTTCCTCCTGCTTCGTGCCATAACTCGACTTCATTGAGAAGCATGTTTTTCCCGTTTCTAAGACGGGCTTCCGCTTTGAACTGCTAAACCATCACGGCACACTTTTTCTCCATACTTATTCCTGGAAAACTGAGCTCTCTGCCGGAGTAAAGACGGTTCCCGTCAGAGAAGTGTGGCTCCCTGTCCCAAGGTCAAAATGTAGAAGAAAGGGAAGATTCCTGTTTCCGAGGGTTCCATTTTGTCAGGTTAGAGATCTAGTCATCCGTGTGGCTGCGGTGGAATCTGCAGTATCTTGCCTCACAGTTTCCTTTTTCTGGCTTAGCAGGGGAGCCGCATTAGCTGAGGTCGCGGCGCTATGGCCCTTGTCAGGATCCCGGTGCTGAGGCAGCCCCTTCCCCCCACCCCCTCTCCTTGTCATTTTGATCGTGCAAACTGGGTGCCAGCTGTGTGAACCCTGCTCCTGGCCGCCAGGATTGCCCCCCCCCTCCCCACGCGACGTGTCCCCAGTTCCTCGGCGTCCCTCACTGCAACCAGCTAGCTCCAGGAAGGGTGCGAGCTGGCTTCCGCTGTCGTCCTTCCTCCTTCCTGTCCAGGCGGGCCCTCCTTTTGCGCTAGTCGGCCCGAAACCTTCTCTCCCGCGCTGCATAGGCTGAAGGAATGCCTCAGCGTTTGCAGCCGCTAGAGGGCGCTCTTCTCCTCTCTTTGGGCCCCTTCAGCGCTTCCAGTGGAAATTTCCGAGGTGGGAAGGGCTTGGGGGTTCTCTGTATCTAGGGGCTCCCGATCCAGCCGATTCAACTAACTGTGGGTTGAAAATATTCGGGAAAAAACGGAAAGTTTCGAAAAGCGACAATTGAACTTGCCACACACCGGCAACCGCTTACATAGCATTCACGTTGCCTTGCATGCCGCGCGTCACCTAGAGATGATTTAAAGTACACAGGAGGACACAGCGAAAGAGAATGTGACAATGACTGTATGGGTATGTTTATGCATAAGTGGAAAATTGTGCTCTAGACTGGAATTCGACACAACATTGTAAAAACGACAACAACGTGGAAGAAAAGTATGTTTGTATGTAAAAAATAAAGTCCTATGTCATTTTGTATAAGAGGCATCAGCATCCATGGATTTTGGCATCTGTGGGGAGTCCTGGAACCAGTGCCCCATGCTTACCAAGGCATGACTGGAAGCCCAGGCTCCTTATCCCAGCCTGTCATGTCCCCACGTGGTGTGAATCCTGCCTGTCCCACACTCCCCTGGTCACTCTCCTCCAGCCCTGCCAGACTGCCCTCTTCTTCTGGAACAGGCCAAGCTGAATGCACGTCATGTCTGACCTCTAGGAATATCCGTTACTTTGTGAGCATGGCTCTGCTTCAGGAAGACGGGCTGCATTGTCACTAGAGAAGACGGGATGGAGGTTCCTTAAAAACCTACAAATGGACTTACCTGATGATCCAGCCTTCCCACGCCTGGGGATATGTCAAGAGAAAACTCTAACTCAAAAAGTCCCATGCACCTCAATGCTCACAGCAGCCCTGTTTGTATTAGCCAGGACGTGGAACTAACCCCAACATCTAACGACTGGTGACTGGATAAAGAAGTCGTTGTCTTTTTATGCCGCGGAATACTACACAGCCGCGAAAAAGGATGGAACCATGCCATTTGCGGCAACATGGTTGGACACAGAGATAGTCATTCTGAGTGAAGTAAGCCAGAAGAGAGAAAAATGCCGCATGACACAACTTCCATGTGAAATCTAAGAAAAAAAGACAGAAATGATCTTAACTGCAAAAGACAAATAGAGCCACAGACATAGAGAAACAGACTTATGGTTACCAGGGAGGGACGGCGGTGGGAAGGGGTAAATATGGGCATCGGAAAATTGCCCGTCTTGGGGAGTGGTGGACATGTTAGCTCTCTTGATTGTGGCGATGGCTTTCTGGGTGTAGACATGTATGAAAATTGATCAAATACTACACGTGAGATGTGTCTAATTGACGGAACAGAACTCGTAGCCCTGTAAAGGTGTTTTAAAACAAAGAGATGGGCTGCATTGTGTCCTATGTTTCTATGTGTCTTCAGGGAGGTCTCAGGGGGGCGGTGCTGGCCTTCCTGCCAACACGATGACATGAAGCCCGAACAATCCCCCAATCGATGGGAAGAAGAGACGAGCCATGGTCACATCTGGACCCCAAGCTTACACGTGGTGCATGGGTGCCATTTATCGCCAATCCAGCGAGGTTCCGGCCAGAGCTAGAGGCCGGGGCAGCGAACCGGGAGCGGCACTAAGGAGCATCGTGGCGCAGAGGCTGGACTGGGGGCCCGCAGGCTCCTCCCAGGAGGAGCCTCAGGGTTTGGGAGGTGGCTAACGTGCCTGCTTCGTGTCACCAGCAAGTGATGCCACCCGTGGAAAATCAGCTGGAATCCTGAGCCGGGTCAGCCGTGGGTGATGCGGTAAAGGCTGCTTGCTAGCAGAGGGGACGCCAGACGGACGGTGAAGCAAGCAACAGGCTGCTGAGCTTCCGGCCTGTGTTTACCGTGCTTTCCGTGTCTCCCTGCATCTCAGGGTCACCCGGAGGAATTCGTGTGGAGTTTAGAGGCCGACGGCCTCTCGGTTCCTCATCAGCCTGGCAAGCCCCCCAGCCCTCTGCGGCCAGACCTCTGCGAGCGTCTTTCCCTTGTTCTAGCAAAACCCTCCCCACCCTCGCCTGCGGCGGGCTTTTGTTTTTTTAATTGATGGCAGTGAGGATACCTTACAGCCTCCTCCGGCCCTTCCTTAGGGCTTCTGCCCTTAGAGCACGGCAAGGGGCGGCCCCCCAACCCCCACCCCCGACACCCCCGCGCTGTCCTGGGTCCTGAACTACAGAGGGTCCCTCTGGCCCTGACACTCCCTCTGGCCACGCCCTCTACGGGGTGGAGTCAGCAGGGCCAAGGGGACACGCCCATTGGCTCCACCCCGTGCTCTGGAATCCCAGGACCCCGAATGCCCTGCCCCAGCAGCCCCTGTCCCGCTTGTAGTTTCTGCACCGGCTCTCCCCGGAGTTCAGCATCCCAGGACTCACAGAGAGGCCAACGGGCAGCTGTTGGCATGGAGGTTACGGACAGAGCCCGGATGTGAGGTCTGAGTGTCCCCCTGTGCACATCCAAGGCCCCTTGGGGCATGGGATGGACCCAGCATTGGGCAGAAAAGGGTCAGGCTGGCAGTCAGAGACTGGGAATCGGCTCTCCCCGCACTGTCGCTTTCTTCGCAGGACTCCCCTGAGTCTGGGAATTCTAAAGTTGAGCCTGGACGTGTGTGGCACGTGGCAGTGACTTTGCGTGTGTGTGCGCGCGCCTGAGGACGTGTGTGGTTGTGTGTATGTTGTGGGGGTGTGCGTGGTCCATGACTCCGTGTGTGTGTGCGTGGGGATGTAGGCGGAGCAGAGTCAGTGTGTGTGCACGTGTGTTTGTGTGTACGTGCATGCATTAGTTTTAAGAATACTAGAAGCTGTCCTTCAGAAGTCTGCAGTAGTAAAAATTGTATGGTGTCCCTCACTGTATAATTCAAACTGAAAATAATCTTCAATCACCAGAAATGTAGTCCCCCCCAGATTCTGATCCCCCCTCCCATACTGATTATGCCCTCATTGTACTGATGAGGAAACTAGCTTAGAGATGTTAAGTGGCTCAGCCCAGGGCATGGAGCTCGCGAGCCCAGGGCCAGGACGCAGTCCAAGCGGCGCGGCTCCAGAGGCCTGGAGCCCTGCTCACGACCGCGCGTGGCCTCTTGGCCGGGGGGGTGCGGGGGGTGGGGGTGGGGTGGGGGTGGGGGGAAGAGATCCTGACGGGCCGGGGCCAGCGTGCAGGCTGCCCAAGCCGCGGACTCTGCAAGTCGGGTGGAGAGTACCTGACGGCAGACGAGGGTAAAGGACTGCTCAGAAATCAGATAGGTTCCTAGATCTTCGATGAGTAAGGAGGCTCAGTGCTCATCCTCGATCCCTTTGCTGGTGGCTAAAAGGGAGCAAGGCCCACGAGCGCGCTTCTGGGAGCGGCCTGCCAAAACCTGGAGCAGGGCTGCTCAGGACTGGCTCTGCAGCAGGAGCAGAGGGGGGCAATGTCGCCACCTGGTGGACATCCTTGGTAGTGGCAGTAGGAGGCCTAGCAGCCTGGGTATGGAGGCGGCAGGCCGAGGTCCTAGTGGATGATCGTTTTCACATGGCTTAAAAAGCATTGCTTCATAGATTTTATCCACATTGGGGTCTATCCTACGATGGTAAATACGGTCTCCGTTACTCCATCTTAGCTGCATTGATTAATTTTTTTGAGGTTAGTTTTCTCTTCAATGATTTGGAAGCTATATTGTCTTCCAATTAAAATTCCCTCTAAGTTTTAATAAGTCATCTCTAAGTTCATAACTATATATATAATTGGACCAGTATTGCTATAACAGTCTCAAAAACGGGATAATCTATTAGATCTTGTTTCTCAATCATGATACATTTAGCATATTTTACCTCTCTGCTGTTCCCCATTGTGTGCGTGTGTGCGCGTGCGCGGGCTACAGTTCCTGCTTTTTAGACAGTTGCTTTCAGTTTGTTGCATTCGCAATGAAAATATAGGTATAAACATCTTGGATTTAATTGCTCGCTACCGCTATTTAATCCCATGTCTTTCCCGTTTTTGAGTTATTTACTTCTTTCCCAATCAAATGGACTCATGATTGGCTAATTTTTTTCCAGCGGTAGACTTGGAACCCATACCAGTCTATACGCAGCTTTATGTTCTCCTCAGCAACACCTCTCAGCCTCAACACCCAACAACACTCTCCGTATCTAGGGCCCCAAGGCTTGTTTTAAAATGCGGCATTGTTTCTCATGTCCCCCCGCCCCCCTCCCGCCCCAAAAAGGAAGCAAGAATCTTCCTTGATTTAACGTGCTGCCTTTTTAGGACTGGCTAGTCTTGTCTGGTGAATGGATATTAAGAGAGATTTCCTTAAACTTCCTCCTGCTTCGTGCCATAACTCGACTTCATTGAGAAGCATGTTTTTCCCGTTTCTAAGACGGGCTTCCGCTTTGAACTGCTAAACCATCACGGCACACTTTTTCTCCATACTTATTCCTGGAAAACTGAGCTCTCTGCCGGAGTAAAGACGGTTCCCGTCAGAGAAGTGTGGCTCCCTGTCCCAAGGTCAAAGTGTAGAAGAAAGGGAAGATTCCTGTTTCCGAGGGTTCCATTTTGTCAGGTTAGAGATCTAGTCATCCGTGTGGCTGCGGTGGAATCTGCAGTATCTTGCCTCACAGTTTCCTTTTTCTGGCTTAGCAGGGGAGCCGCATTAGCTGAGGTCGCGGCGCTATGGCCCTTGTCAGGATCCCGGTGCTGAGGCAGCCCCTTCCCCCCACCCCCTCTCCTTGTCATTTTGATCGTGCAAACTGGGTGCCAGCTGTGTGAACCCTGCTCCTGGCCGCCAGGATTGCCCCCCCCCTCCCCACGCGACGTGTCCCCAGTTCCTCGGCGTCCCTCACTGCAACCAGCTAGCTCCAGGAAGGGTGCGAGCTGGCTTCCGCTGTCGTCCTTCCTCCTTCCTGTCCAGGCGGGCCCTCCTTTTGCGCTAGTCGGCCCGAAACCTTCTCTCCCGCGCTGCATAGGCTGAAGGAATGCCTCAGCGTTTGCAGCCGCTAGAGGGCGCTCTTCTCCTCTCTTTGGGCCCCTTCAGCGCTTCCAGTGGAAATTTCCGAGGTGGGAAGGGCTTGGGGGTTCTCTGTATCTAGGGGCTCCCGATCCAGCCGATTCAACTAACTGTGGGTTGAAAATATTCGGGAAAAAACGGAAAGTTTCGAAAAGCGACAATTGAACTTGCCACACACCGGCAACCGCTTACATAGCATTCACGTTGCCTTGCATGCCGCGCGTCACCTAGAGATGATTTAAAGTACACAGGAGGACACAGCGAAAGAGAATGTGACAATGACTGTATGGGTATGTTTATGCATAAGTGGAAAATTGTGCTCTAGACTGGAATTCGACACAACATTGTAAAAACGACAACAACGTGGAAGAAAAGTATGTTTGTATGTAAAAAATAAAGTCCTATGTCATTTTGTATAAGAGGCATCAGCATCCATGGATTTTGGCATCTGTGGGGAGTCCTGGAACCAGTGCCCCATGCTTACCAAGGCATGACTGGAAGCCCAGGCTCCTTATCCCAGCCTGTCATGTCCCCACGTGGTGTGAATCCTGCCTGTCCCACACTCCCCTGGTCACTCTCCTCCAGCCCTGCCAGACTGCCCTCTTCTTCTGGAACAGGCCAAGCTGAATGCACGTCATGTCTGACCTCTAGGAATATCCGTTACTTTGTGAGCATGGCTCTGCTTCAGGAAGACGGGCTGCATTGTCACTAGAGAAGACGGGATGGAGGTTCCTTAAAAACCTACAAATGGACTTACCTGATGATCCAGCCTTCCCACGCCTGGGGATATGTCAAGAGAAAACTCTAACTCAAAAAGTCCCATGCACCTCAATGCTCACAGCAGCCCTGTTTGTATTAGCCAGGACGTGGAACTAACCCCAACATCTAACGACTGGTGACTGGATAAAGAAGTCGTTGTCTTTTTATGCCGCGGAATACTACACAGCCGCGAAAAAGGATGGAACCATGCCATTTGCGGCAACATGGTTGGACACAGAGATAGTCATTCTGAGTGAAGTAAGCCAGAAGAGAGAAAAATGCCGCATGACACAACTTCCATGTGAAATCTAAGAAAAAAAGACAGAAATGATCTTAACTGCAAAAGACAAATAGAGCCACAGACATAGAGAAACAAACTTATGGTTACCAGGGAGGGACGGCGGTGGGAAGGGGTAAATATGGGCATCGGAAAATTGCCCGTCTTGGGGAGTGGTGGACATGTTAGCTCTCTTGATTGTGGCGATGGCTTTCTGGGTGTAGACATGCATGAAAATTGATCAAATACTACCCGTGAGATGTGTCTAATTGACGGAACAGAACTCGTAGCCCTGTAAAGGTGTTTTAAAACAAAGAGATGGGCTGCATTGTGTCCTATGTTTCTATGTGTCTTCAGGGAGGTCTCAGGGGGGCGGTGCTGGCCTTCCTGCCAACACGATGACATGAAGCCCGAACAATCCCCCAATCGATGGGAAGAAGAGACGAGCCATGGTCACATCTGGACCCCAAGCTTACACGTGGTGCATGGGTGCCATTTATCGCCAATCCAGCGAGGTTCCAGCCAGAGCTAGAGGCCGGGGCAGCGAACCGGGAGCGGCACTAAGGAGCATCGTGGCGCAGAGGCTGGACTGGGGGCCCGCAGGCTCCTCCCAGGAGGAGCCTCAGGGTTTGGGAGGTGGCTAACGTGCCTGCTTCGTGTCACCAGCAAGTGATGCCACCCGTGGAAAATCAGCTGGAATCCTGAGCCGGGTCAGCCGTGGGTGATGCGGTAAAGGCTGCTTGCTAGCAGAGGGGACGCCAGACGGACGGTGAAGCAAGCAACAGGCTGCTGAGCTTCCGGCCTGTGTTTACCGTGCTTTCCGTGTCTCCCTGCATCTCAGGGTCACCCGGAGGAATTCGTGTGGAGTTTAGAGGCCGACGGCCTCTCGGTTCCTCATCAGCCTGGCAAGCCCCCCAGCCCTCTGCGGCCAGACCTCTGCGAGCGTCTTTCCCTTGTTCTAGCAAAACCCTCCCCACCCTCGCCTGCGGCGGGCTTTTGTTTTTTTAATTGATGGCAGTGAGGATACCTTACAGCCTCCTCCGGCCCTTCCTTAGGGCTTCTGCCCTTAGAGCACGGCAAGGGGCGGCCCCCCAACCCCCACCCCCGACACCCCCGCGCTGTCCTGGGTCCTGAACTACAGAGGGTCCCTCTGGCCCTGACACTCCCTCTGGCCACGCCCTCTACGGGGTGGAGTCAGCAGGGCCAAGGGGACACGCCCATTGGCTCCACCCCGTGCTCTGGAATCCCAGGACCCCGAATGCCCTGCCCCAGCAGCCCCTGTCCCGCTTGTAGTTTCTGCACCGGCTCTCCCCGGAGTTCAGCATCCCAGGACTCACAGAGAGGCCAACGGGCAGCTGTTGGCATGGAGGTTACGGACAGAGCCCGGATGTGAGGTCTGAGTGTCCCCCTGTGCACATCCAAGGCCCCTTGGGGCATGGGATGGACCCAGCATTGGGCAGAAAAGGGTCAGGCTGGCAGTCAGAGACTGGGAATCGGCTCTCCCCGCACTGTCGCTTTCTTCGCAGGACTCCCCTGAGTCTGGGAATTCTAAAGTTGAGCCTGGACGTGTGTGGCACGTGGCAGTGACTTTGCGTGTGTGTGCGCGCGCCTGAGGACGTGTGTGGTTGTGTGTATGTTGTGGGGGTGTGCGTGGTCCATGACTCCGTGTGTGTGTGCGTGGGGATGTAGGCGGAGCAGAGTCAGTGTGTGTGCACGTGTGTTTGTGTGTACGTGCATGCATTAGTTTTAAGAATACTAGAAGCTGTCCTTCAGAAGTCTGCAGTAGTAAAAATTGTATGGTGTCCCTCACTGTATAATTCAAACTGAAAATAATCTTCAATCACCAGAAATGTAGTCCCCCCCAGATTCTGATCCCCCCTCCCATACTGATTATGCCCTCATTGTACTGATGAGGAAACTAGCTTAGAGATGTTAAGTGGCTCAGCCCAGGGCATGGAGCTCGCGAGCCCAGGGCCAGGACGCAGTCCAAGCGGCGCGGCTCCAGAGGCCTGGAGCCCTGCTCACGACCGCGCGTGGCCTCTTGGCCGGGGGGGTGCGGGGGGTGGGGGTGGGGTGGGGGTGGGGGGAAGAGATCCTGACGGGCCGGGGCCAGCGTGCAGGCTGCCCAAGCCGCGGACTCTGCAAGTCGGGTGGAGAGTACCTGACGGCAGACGAGGGTAAAGGACTGCTCAGAAATCAGATAGGTTCCTAGATCTTCGATGAGTAAGGAGGCTCAGTGCTCATCCTCGATCCCTTTGCTGGTGGCTAAAAGGGAGCAAGGCCCACGAGCGCGCTTCTGGGAGCGGCCTGCCAAAACCTGGAGCAGGGCTGCTCAGGACTGGCTCTGCAGCAGGAGCAGAGGGGGGCAATGTCGCCACCTGGTGGACATCCTTGGTAGTGGCAGTAGGAGGCCTAGCAGCCTGGGTATGGAGGCGGCAGGCCGAGGTCCTAGTGGATGATCGTTTTCACATGGCTTAAAAAGCATTGCTTCATAGATTTTATCCACATTGGGGTCTATCCTACGATGGTAAATACGGTCTCCGTTACTCCATCTTAGCTGCATTGATTAATTTTTTTGAGGTTAGTTTTCTCTTCAATGATTTGGAAGCTATATTGTCTTCCAATTAAAATTCCCTCTAAGTTTTAATAAGTCATCTCTAAGTTCATAACTATATATATAATTGGACCAGTATTGCTATAACAGTCTCAAAAACGGGATAATCTATTAGATCTTGTTTCTCAATCATGATACATTTAGCATATTTTACCTCTCTGCTGTTCCCCATTGTGTGCGTGTGTGCGCGTGCGCGGGCTACAGTTCCTGATTTTTAGACAGTTGCTTTCAGTTTGTTGCGTTCGCAATGAAAATATAGGTATAAACATCTTGGATTTAATTGCTCGCTACCGCTATTTAATCCCATGTCTTTCCCATTTTTGAGTTATTTACTTCTTTCCCAATCAAATGGACTCATGATTGGCTAATTTTTTTCCAGCGGTAGACTTGGAACCCATACCAGTCTATACGCAGCTTTATGTTCTCCTCAGCAACACCTCTCAGCCTCAACACCCAACAACACTCTCCGTATCTAGGGCCCCAAGGCTTGTTTTAAAATGCGGCATTGTTTCTCATGTCCCCCCGCCCCCCTCCCGCCCCAAAAAGGAAGCAAGAATCTTCCTTGATTTAACGTGCTGCCTTTTTAGGACTGGCTAGTCTTGTCTGGTGAATGGATATTAAGAGAGATTTCCTTAAACTTCCTCCTGCTTCGTGCCATAACTCGACTTCATTGAGAAGCATGTTTTTCCCGTTTCTAAGACGGGCTTCCGCTTTGAACTGCTAAACCATCACGGCACACTTTTTCTCCATACTTATTCCTGGAAAACTGAGCTCTCTGCCGGAGTAAAGACGGTTCCCGTCAGAGAAGTGTGGCTCCCTGTCCCAAGGTCAAAGTGTAGAAGAAAGGGAAGATTCCTGTTTCCGAGGGTTCCATTTTGTCAGGTTAGAGATCTAGTCATCCGTGTGGCTGCGGTGGAATCTGCAGTATCTTGCCTCACAGTTTCCTTTTTCTGGCTTAGCAGGGGAGCCGCATTAGCTGAGGTCGCGGCGCTATGGCCCTTGTCAGGATCCCGGTGCTGAGGCAGCCCCTTCCCCCCACCCCCTCTCCTTGTCATTTTGATCGTGCAAACTGGGTGCCAGCTGTGTGAACCCTGCTCCTGGCCGCCAGGATTGCCCCCCCCCTCCCCACGCGACGTGTCCCCAGTTCCTCGGCGTCCCTCACTGCAACCAGCTAGCTCCAGGAAGGGTGCGAGCTGGCTTCCGCTGTCGTCCTTCCTCCTTCCTGTCCAGGCGGGCCCTCCTTTTGCGCTAGTCGGCCCGAAACCTTCTCTCCCGCGCTGCATAGGCTGAAGGAATGCCTCAGCGTTTGCAGCCGCTAGAGGGCGCTCTTCTCCTCTCTTTGGGCCCCTTCAGCGCTTCCAGTGGAAATTTCCGAGGTGGGAAGGGCTTGGGGGTTCTCTGTATCTAGGGGCTCCCGATCCAGCCGATTCAACTAACTGTGGGTTGAAAATATTCGGGAAAAAACGGAAAGTTTCGAAAAGCGACAATTGAACTTGCCACACACCGGCAACCGCTTACATAGCATTCACGTTGCCTTGCATGCCGCGCGTCACCTAGAGATGATTTAAAGTACACAGGAGGACACAGCGAAAGAGAATGTGACAATGACTGTATGGGTATGTTTATGCATAAGTGGAAAATTGTGCTCTAGACTGGAATTCGACACAACATTGTAAAAACGACAACAACGTGGAAGAAAAGTATGTTTGTATGTAAAAAATAAAGTCCTATGTCATTTTGTATAAGAGGCATCAGCATCCATGGATTTTGGCATCTGTGGGGAGTCCTGGAACCAGTGCCCCATGCTTACCAAGGCATGACTGGAAGCCCAGGCTCCTTATCCCAGCCTGTCATGTCCCCACGTGGTGTGAATCCTGCCTGTCCCACACTCCCCTGGTCACTCTCCTCCAGCCCTGCCAGACTGCCCTCTTCTTCTGGAACAGGCCAAGCTGAATGCACGTCATGTCTGACCTCTAGGAATATCCGTTACTTTGTGAGCATGGCTCTGCTTCAGGAAGACGGGCTGCATTGTCACTAGAGAAGACGGGATGGAGGTTCCTTAAAAACCTACAAATGGACTTACCTGATGATCCAGCCTTCCCACGCCTGGGGATATGTCAAGAGAAAACTCTAACTCAAAAAGTCCCATGCACCTCAATGCTCACAGCAGCCCTGTTTGTATTAGCCAGGACGTGGAACTAACCCCAACATCTAACGACTGGTGACTGGATAAAGAAGTCGTTGTCTTTTTATGCCGCGGAATACTACACAGCCGCGAAAAAGGATGGAACCATGCCATTTGCGGCAACATGGTTGGACACAGAGATAGTCATTCTGAGTGAAGTAAGCCAGAAGAGAGAAAAATGCCGCATGACACAACTTCCATGTGAAATCTAAGAAAAAAAGACAGAAATGATCTTAACTGCAAAAGACAAATAGAGCCACAGACATAGAGAAACAAACTTATGGTTACCAGGGAGGGACGGCGGTGGGAAGGGGTAAATATGGGCATCGGAAAATTGCCCGTCTTGGGGAGTGGTGGACATGTTAGCTCTCTTGATTGTGGCGATGGCTTTCTGGGTGTAGACATGTATGAAAATTGATCAAATACTACACGTGAGATGTGTCTAATTGACGGAACAGAACTCGTAGCCCTGTAAAGGTGTTTTAAAACAAAGAGATGGGCTGCATTGTGTCCTATGTTTCTATGTGTCTTCAGGGAGGTCTCAGGGGGGCGGTGCTGGCCTTCCTGCCAACACGATGACATGAAGCCCGAACAATCCCCCAATCGATGGGAAGAAGAGACGAGCCATGGTCACATCTGGACCCCAAGCTTACACGTGGTGCATGGGTGCCATTTATCGCCAATCCAGCGAGGTTCCGGCCAGAGCTAGAGGCCGGGGCAGCGAACCGGGAGCGGCACTAAGGAGCATCGTGGCGCAGAGGCTGGACTGGGGGCCCGCAGGCTCCTCCCAGGAGGAGCCTCAGGGTTTGGGAGGTGGCTAACGTGCCTGCTTCGTGTCACCAGCAAGTGATGCCACCCGTGGAAAATCAGCTGGAATCCTGAGCCGGGTCAGCCGTGGGTGATGCGGTAAAGGCTGCTTGCTAGCAGAGGGGACGCCAGACGGACGGTGAAGCAAGCAACAGGCTGCTGAGCTTCCGGCCTGTGTTTACCGTGCTTTCCGTGTCTCCCTGCATCTCAGGGTCACCCGGAGGAATTCGTGTGGAGTTTAGAGGCCGACGGCCTCTCGGTTCCTCATCAGCCTGGCAAGGCCCCCAGCCCTCTGCGGCCAGACCTCTGCGAGCGTCTTTCCCTTGTTCTAGCAAAACCCTCCCCACCCTCGCCTGCGGCGGGCTTTTGTTTTTTTAATTGATGGCAGTGAGGATACCTTACAGCCTCCTCCGGCCCTTCCTTAGGGCTTCTGCCCTTAGAGCACGGCAAGGGGCGGCCCCCCAACCCCCACCCCCGACACCCCCGCGCTGTCCTGGGTCCTGAACTACAGAGGGTCCCTCTGGCCCTGACACTCCCTCTGGCCACGCCCTCTACGGGGTGGAGTCAGCAGGGCCAAGGGGACACGCCCATTGGCTCCACCCCGTGCTCTGGAATCCCAGGACCCCGAATGCCCTGCCCCAGCAGCCCCTGTCCCGCTTGTAGTTTCTGCACCGGCTCTCCCCGGAGTTCAGCATCCCAGGACTCACAGAGAGGCCAACGGGCAGCTGTTGGCATGGAGGTTACGGACAGAGCCCGGATGTGAGGTCTGAGTGTCCCCCTGTGCACATCCAAGGCCCCTTGGGGCATGGGATGGACCCAGCATTGGGAAGAAAAGGGTCAGGCTGGCGGTCAGAGACTGGGAATCGGCTCTCCCCGCACTGTCGCTTTCTTCGCAGGACTCCCCTGGGTCTGGGAATTCTAAAGTTGAGCCTGGACGTGTGTGGCACGTGGCAGTGACTTTGCGTGTGTGTGCGCGCGCCTGAGGACGTGTGTGGTTGTGTGTATGTTGTGGGGGTGTGTGTGGTCCATGACTCCGTGTGTGTGTGCGTGGGGATGTAGGCGGAGCAGAGTCAGTGTGTGTGCACGTGTGTTTGTGTGTACGTGCATGCATTAGTTTTAAGAATACTTGAAGCTGTCCTTCAGAAGTCTGCAGTAGTAAAAATTGTATGGTGTCCCTCACTGTATAATTCAAACTGAAAATAATCTTCAATCACCAGAAATGTAGTCCCCCCCAGATTCTGATCCCCCCTCCCATACTGATTATGCCCTCATTGTACTGATGAGGAAACTAGCTTAGAGATGTTAAGTGGCTCAGCCCAGGGCATGGAGCTCGCGAGCCCAGGGCCAGGACGCAGTCCAAGCGGCGCGGCTCCAGAGGCCTGGAGCCCTGCTCACGACCGCGCGTGGCCTCTTGGCCGGGGGGGTGCGGGGGGTGGGGGTGGGGTGGGGGGTGGGGGGAAGAGATCCTGACGGGCCGGGGCCAGCGTGCAGGCTGCCCAAGCCGCGGACTCTGCAAGTCGGGTGGAGAGTACCTGACGGCAGACGAGGGTAAAGGACTGCTCAGAAATCAGATAGGTTCCTAGATCTTCGATGAGTAAGGAGGCTCAGTGCTCATCCTCGATCCCTTTGCTGGTGGCTAAAAGGGAGCAAGGCCCACGAGCGCGCTTCTGGGAGCGGCCTGCCAAAACCTGGAGCAGGGCTGCTCAGGACTGGCTCTGCAGCAGGAGCAGAGGGGGGGCAATGTCGCCACCTGGTGGACATCCTTGGTAGTGGCAGTAGGAGGCCTAGCAGCCTGGGTATGGAGGCGGCAGGACGAGGTCCTAGTGGATGATCGTTTTCACATGGCTTAAAAAGCATTGCTTCATAGATTTTATCCACATTGGGGTCTATCCTACGATGGTAAATACGGTCTCCGTTACTCCATCTTAGCTGCATTGATTAATTTTTTTGAGGTTAGTTTTCTCTTCAATGATTTGGAAGCTATATTGTCTTCCAATTAAAATTCCCTCTAAGTTTTAATAAGTCATCTCTAAGTTCATAACTACATATATAATTGGACCAGTATTGCTATAACAGTCTCAAAAACGGGATAATCTATCAGATCTTGTTTCTCAATCATGATACATTTAGCATATTTTACCTCTCTGCTGTTCCCCATTGTGTGCGTGTGTGCGCGTGCGCGGGCTACAGTTCCTGCTTTTTAGACAGTTGCTTTCAGTTTGTTGCATTCGCAATGAAAATATAGGTATAAACATCTTGGATTTAATTGCTCGCTACCGCTATTTAATCCCATGTCTTTCCCATTTTTGAGTTATTTACTTCTTTCCCAATCAAATGGACTCATGATTGGCTAATTTTTTTCCAGCGGTAGACTTGGAACCCATACCAGTCTATACGCAGCTTTATGTTCTCCTCAGCAACACCTCTCAGCCTCAACACCCAACAACACTCTCCGTATCTAGGGCCCCAAGGCTTGTTTTAAAATGCGGCATTGTTTCTCATGTCCCCCCGCCCCCCTCCCGCCCCAAAAAGGAAGCAAGAATCTTCCTTGATTTAACGTGCTGCCTTTTTAGGACTGGCTAGTCTTGTCTGGTGAATGGATATTAAGAGAGATTTCCTTAAACTTCCTCCTGCTTCGTGCCATAACTCGACTTCATTGAGAAGCATGTTTTTCCCGTTTCTAAGACGGGCTTCCGCTTTGAACTGCTAAACCATCACGGCACACTTTTTCTCCATACTTATTCCTGGAAAACTGAGCTCTCTGCCGGAGTAAAGACGGTTCCCGTCAGAGAAGTGTGGCTCCCTGTCCCAAGGTCAAAGTGTAGAAGAAAGGGAAGATTCCTGTTTCCGAGGGTTCCATTTTGTCAGGTTAGAGATCTAGTCATCCGTGTGGCTGCGGTGGAATCTGCAGTATCTTGCCTCACAGTTTCCTTTTTCTGGCTTAGCAGGGGAGCCGCATTAGCTGAGGTCGCGGCGCTATGGCCCTTGTCAGGATCCCGGTGCTGAGGCAGCCCCTTCCCCCCACCCCCTCTCCTTGTCATTTTGATCGTGCAAACTGGGTGCCAGCTGTGTGAACCCTGCTCCTGGCCGCCAGGATTGCCCCCCCCTCCCCACGCGACGTGTCCCCAGTTCCTCGGCGTCCCTCACTGCAACCAGCTAGCTCCAGGAAGGGTGCGAGCTGGCTTCCGCTGTCGTCCTTCCTCCTTCCTGTCCAGGCGGGCCCTCCTTTTGCGCTAGTCGGCCCGAAACCTTCTCTCCCGCGCTGCATAGGCTGAAGGAATGCCTCAGCGTTTGCAGCCGCTAGAGGGCGCTCTTCTCCTCTCTTTGGGCCCCTTCAGCGCTTCCAGTGGAAATTTCCGAGGTGGGAAGGGCTTGGGGGTTCTCTGTATCTAGGGGCTCCCGATCCAGCCGATTCAACTAACTGTGGGTTGAAAATATTCGGGAAAAAACGGAAAGTTTCGAAAAGCGACAATTGAACTTGCCACACACCGGCAACCGCTTACATAGCATTCACGTTGCCTTGCATGCCGCGCGTCACCTAGAGATGATTTAAAGTACACAGGAGGACACAGCGAAAGAGAATGTGACAATGACTGTATGGGTATGTTTATGCATAAGTGGAAAATTGTGCTCTAGACTGGAATTCGACACAACATTGTAAAAACGACAACAACGTGGAAGAAAAGTATGTTTGTATGTAAAAAATAAAGTCCTATGTCATTTTGTATAAGAGGCATCAGCATCCATGGATTTTGGCATCTGTGGGGAGTCCTGGAACCAGTGCCCCATGCTTACCAAGGCATGACTGGAAGCCCAGGCTCCTTATCCCAGCCTGTCATGTCCCCACGTGGTGTGAATCCTGCCTGTCCCACACTCCCCTGGTCACTCTCCTCCAGCCCTGCCAGACTGCCCTCTTCTTCTGGAACAGGCCAAGCTGAATGCACGTCATGTCTGACCTCTAGGAATATCCGTTACTTTGTGAGCATGGCTCTGCTTCAGGAAGACGGGCTGCATTGTCACTAGAGAAGACGGGATGGAGGTTCCTTAAAAACCTACAAATGGACTTACCTGATGATCCAGCCTTCCCACGCCTGGGGATAAGTCAAGAGAAAACTCTAACTCAAAAAGTCCCATGCACCTCAATGCTCACAGCAGCCCTATTTGTATTAGCCAGGACGTGGAACTAACCCCAACATCTAACGACTGGTGACTGGATAAAGAAGTCGTTGTCTTTTTATGCCGCGGAATACTACACAGCCGCGAAAAAGGATGGAACCATGCCATTTGCGGCAACATGGTTGGACACAGAGATAGTCATTCTGAGTGAAGTAAGCCAGAAGAGAGAAAAATGCCGCATGACACAACTTCCATGTGAAATCTAAGAAAAAAAGACAGAAATGATCTTAACTGCAAAAGACAAATAGAGCCACAGACATAGAGAAACAAACTTATGGTTACCAGGGAGGGACGGCGGTGGGAAGGGGTAAATATGGGCATCGGAAAATTGCCCGTCTTGGGGAGTGGTGGACATGTTAGCTCTCTTGATTGTGGCGATGGCTTTCTGGGTGTAGACATGTATGAAAATTGATCAAATACTACACGTGAGATGTGTCTAATTGACGGAACAGAACTCGTAGCCCTGTAAAGGTGTTTTAAAACAAAGAGATGGGCTGCATTGTGTCCTATGTTTCTATGTGTCTTCAGGGAGGTCTCAGGGGGGCGGTGCTGGCCTTCCTGCCAACACGATGACATGAAGCCCGAACAATCCCCCAATCGATGGGAAGAAGAGACGAGCCATGGTCACATCTGGACCCCAAGCTTACACGTGGTGCATGGGTGCCATTTATCGCCAATCCAGCGAGGTTCCGGCCAGAGCTAGAGGCCGGGGCAGCGAACCGGGAGCGGCACTAAGGAGCATCGTGGCACAGAGGCTGGACTGGGGGCCCGCAGGCTCCTCCCAGGAGGAGCCTCAGGGTTTGGGAGGTGGCTAACGTGCCTGCTTCGTGTCACCAGCAAGTGATGCCACCCGTGGAAAATCAGCTGGAATCCTGAGCCGGGTCAGCCGTGGGTGATGCGGTAAAGGCTGCTTGCTAGCAGAGGGGACGCCAGACGGACGGTGAAGCAAGCAACAGGCTGCTGAGCTTCCGGCCTGTGTTTACCGTGCTTTCCGTGTCTCCCTGCATCTCAGGGTCACCCGGAGGAATTCGTGTGGAGTTTAGAGGCCGACGGCCTCTCGGTTCCTCATCAGCCTGGCAAGGCCCCCAGCCCTCTGCGGCCAGACCTCTGCGAGCGTCTTTCCCTTGTTCTAGCAAAACCCTCCCCACCCTCGCCTGCGGCGGGCTTTTGTTTTTTTAATTGATGGCAGTGAGGATACCTTACAGCCTCCTCCGGCCCTTCCTTAGGGCTTCTGCCCTTAGAGCACGGCAAGGGGCGGCCCCCCAACCCCCACCCCCGACACCCCCGCGCTGTCCTGGGTCCTGAACTACAGAGGGTCCCTCTGGCCCTGACACTCCCTCTGGCCACGCCCTCTACGGGGTGGAGTCAGCAGGGCCAAGGGGACACGCCCATTGGCTCCACCCCGTGCTCTGGAATCCCAGGACCCCGAATGCCCTGCCCCAGCAGCCCCTGTCCCGCTTGTAGTTTCTGCACCGGCTCTCCCCGGAGTTCAGCATCCCAGGACTCACAGAGAGGCCAACGGGCAGCTGTTGGCATGGAGGTTACGGACAGAGCCCGGATGTGAGGTCTGAGTGTCCCCCTGTGCACATCCAAGGCCCCGTGGGGCATGGGATGGACCCAGCATTGGGCAGAAAAGGGTCAGGCTGGCGGTCAGAGACTGGGAATCGGCTCTCCCCGCACTGTCGCTTTCTTCGCAGGACTCCCCTGAGTCTGGGAATTCTAAAGTTGAGCCTGGACGTGTGTGGCACGTGGCAGTGACTTTGCGTGTGTGTGCGCGCGCCTGAGGACGTGTGTGGTTGTGTGTATGTTGTGGGGGTGTGCGTGGTCCATGACTCCGTGTGTGTGTGCGTGGGGATGTAGGCGGAGCAGAGTCAGTGTGTGTGCACGTGTGTTTGTGTGTACGTGCATGCATTAGTTTTAAGAATACTAGAAGCTGTCCTTCAGAAGTCTGCAGTAGTAAAAATTGTATGGTGTCCCTCACTGTATAATTCAAACTGAAAATAATCTTCAATCACCAGAAATGTAGTCCCCCCCAGATTCTGATCCCCCCTCCCATACTGATTATGCCCTCATTGTACTGATGAGGAAACTAGCTTAGAGATGTTAAGTGGCTCAGCCCAGGGCATGGAGCTCGCGAGCCCAGGGCCAGGACGCAGTCCAAGCGGCGCGGCTCCAGAGGCCTGGAGCCCTGCTCACGACCGCGCGTGGCCTCTTGGCCGGGGGGGTGCGGGGGGTGGGGGTGGGGTGGGGGTGGGGGGAAGAGATCCTGACGGGCCGGGGCCAGCGTGCAGGCTGCCCAAGCCGCGGACTCTGCAAGTCGGGTGGAGAGTACCTGACGGCAGACGAGGGTAAAGGACTGCTCAGAAATCAGATAGGTTCCTAGATCTTCGATGAGTAAGGAGGCTCAGTGCTCATCCTCGATCCCTTTGCTGGTGGCTAAAAGGGAGCAAGGCCCACGAGCGCGCTTCTGGGAGCGGCCTGCCAAAACCTGGAGCAGGGCTGCTCAGGACTGGCTCTGCAGCAGGAGCAGAGGGGGGCAATGTCGCCACCTGGTGGACATCCTTGGTAGTGGCAGTAGGAGGCCTAGCAGCCTGGGTATGGAGGCGGCAGGACGAGGTCCTAGTGGATGATCGTTTTCACATGGCTTAAAAAGCATTGCTTCATAGATTTTATCCACATTGGGGTCTATCCTACGATGGTAAATACGGTCTCCGTTACTCCATCTTAGCTGCATTGATTAATTTTTTTGAGGTTAGTTTTCTCTTCAATGATTTGGAAGCTATATTGTCTTCCAATTAAAATTCCCTCTAAGTTTTAATAAGTCATCTCTAAGTTCATAACTATATATATAATTGGACCAGTATTGCTATAACAGTCTCAAAAACGGGATAATCTATTAGATCTTGTTTCTCAATCATGATACATTTAGCATATTTTACCTCTCTGCTGTTCCCCATTGTGTGCGTGTGTGCGCGTGCGCGGGCTACAGTTCCTGCTTTTTAGACAGTTGCTTTCAGTTTGTTGCGTTCGCAATGAAAATATAGGTATAAACATCTTGGATTTAATTGCTCGCTACCGCTATTTAATCCCATGTCTTTCCCATTTTTGAGTTATTTACTTCTTTCCCAATCAAATGGACTCATGATTGGCTAATTTTTTTCCAGCGGTAGACTTGGAACCCATACCAGTCTATACGCAGCTTTATGTTCTCCTCAGCAACACCTCTCAGCCTCAACACCCAACAACACTCTCCGTATCTAGGGCCCCAAGGCTTGTTTTAAAATGCGGCATTGTTTCTCATGTCCCCCCGCCCCCCTCCCGCCCCAAAAAGGAAGCAAGAATCTTCCTTGATTTAACGTGCTGCCTTTTTAGGACTGGCTAGTCTTGTCTGGTGAATGGATATTAAGAGAGATTTCCTTAAACTTCCTCCTGCTTCGTGCCATAACTCGACTTCATTGAGAAGCATGTTTTTCCCGTTTCTAAGACGGGCTTCCGCTTTGAACTGCTAAACCATCACGGCACACTTTTTCTCCATACTTATTCCTGGAAAACTGAGCTCTCTGCCGGAGTAAAGACGGTTCCCGTCAGAGAAGTGTGGCTCCCTGTCCCAAGGTCAAAGTGTAGAAGAAAGGGAAGATTCCTGTTTCCGAGGGTTCCATTTTGTCAGGTTAGAGATCTAGTCATCCGTGTGGCTGCGGTGGAATCTGCAGTATCTTGCCTCACAGTTTCCTTTTTCTGGCTTAGCAGGGGAGCCGCATTAGCTGAGGTCGCGGCGCTATGGCCCTTGTCAGGATCCCGGTGCTGAGGCAGCCCCTTCCCCCCACCCCCTCTCCTTGTCATTTTGATCGTGCAAACTGGGTGCCAGCTGTGTGAACCCTGCTCCTGGCCGCCAGGATTGCCCCCCCCTCCCCACGCGACGTGTCCCCAGTTCCTCGGCGTCCCTCACTGCAACCAGCTAGCTCCAGGAAGGGTGCGAGCTGGCTTCCGCTGTCGTCCTTCCTCCTTCCTGTCCAGGCGGGCCCTCCTTTTGCGCTAGTCGGCCCGAAACCTTCTCTCCCGCGCTGCATAGGCTGAAGGAATGCCTCAGCGTTTGCAGCCGCTAGAGGGCGCTCTTCTCCTCTCTTTGGGCCCCTTCAGCGCTTCCAGTGGAAATTTCCGAGGTGGGAAGGGCTTGGGGGTTCTCTGTATCTAGGGGCTCCCGATCCAGCCGATTCAACTAACTGTGGGTTGAAAATATTCGGGAAAAAACGGAAAGTTTCGAAAAGCGACAATTGAACTTGCCACACACCGGCAACCGCTTACATAGCATTCACGTTGCCTTGCATGCCGCGCGTCACCTAGAGATGATTTAAAGTACACAGGAGGACACAGCGAAAGAGAATGTGACAATGACTGTATGGGTATGTTTATGCATAAGTGGAAAATTGTGCTCTAGACTGGAATTCGACACAACATTGTAAAAACGACAACAACGTGGAAGAAAAGTATGTTTGTATGTAAAAAATAAAGTCCTATGTCATTTTGTATAAGAGGCATCAGCATCCATGGATTTTGGCATCTGTGGGGAGTCCTGGAACCAGTGCCCCATGCTTACCAAGGCATGACTGGAAGCCCAGGCTCCTTATCCCAGCCTGTCATGTCCCCACGTGGTGTGAATCCTGCCTGTCCCACACTCCCCTGGTCACTCTCCTCCAGCCCTGCCAGACTGCCCTCTTCTTCTGGAACAGGCCAAGCTGAATGCACGTCATGTCTGACCTCTAGGAATATCCGTTACTTTGTGAGCATGGCTCTGCTTCAGGAAGACGGGCTGCATTGTCACTAGAGAAGACGGGATGGAGGTTCCTTAAAAACCTACAAATGGACTTACCTGATGATCCAGCCTTCCCACGCCTGGGGATATGTCAAGAGAAAACTCTAACTCAAAAAGTCCCATGCACCTCAATGCTCACAGCAGCCCTGTTTGTATTAGCCAGGACGTGGAACTAACCCCAACATCTAACGACTGGTGACTGGATAAAGAAGTCGTTGTCTTTTTATGCCGCGGAATACTACACAGCCGCGAAAAAGGATGGAACCATGCCATTTGCGGCAACATGGTTGGACACAGAGATAGTCATTCTGAGTGAAGTAAGCCAGAAGAGAGAAAAATGCCGCATGACACAACTTCCATGTGAAATCTAAGAAAAAAAGACAGAAATGATCTTAACTGCAAAAGACAAATAGAGCCACAGACATAGAGAAACAAACTTATGGTTACCAGGGAGGGACGGCGGTGGGAAGGGGTAAATATGGGCATCGGAAAATTGCCCGTCTTGGGGAGTGGTGGACATGTTAGCTCTCTTGATTGTGGCGATGGCTTTCTGGGTGTAGACATGTATGAAAATTGATCAAATACTACACGTGAGATGTGTCTAATTGACGGAACAGAACTCGTAGCCCTGTAAAGGTGTTTTAAAACAAAGAGATGGGCTGCATTGTGTCCTATGTTTCTATGTGTCTTCAGGGAGGTCTCAGGGGGGCGGTGCTGGCCTTCCTGCCAACACGATGACATGAAGCCCGAACAATCCCCCAATCGATGGGAAGAAGAGACGAGCCATGGTCACATCTGGACCCCAAGCTTACACGTGGTGCATGGGTGCCATTTATCGCCAATCCAGCGAGGTTCCGGCCAGAGCTAGAGGCCGGGGCAGCGAACCGGGAGCGGCACTAAGGAGCATCGTGGCGCAGAGGCTGGACTGGGGGCCCGCAGGCTCCTCCCAGGAGGAGCCTCAGGGTTTGGGAGGTGGCTAACGTGCCTGCTTCGTGTCACCAGCAAGTGATGCCACCCGTGGAAAATCAGCTGGAATCCTGAGCCGGGTCAGCCGTGGGTGATGCGGTAAAGGCTGCTTGCTAGCAGAGGGGACGCCAGACGGACGGTGAAGCAAGCAACAGGCTGCTGAGCTTCCGGCCTGTGTTTACCGTGCTTTCCGTGTCTCCCTGCATCTCAGGGTCACCCGGAGGAATTCGTGTGGAGTTTAGAGGCCGACGGCCTCTCGGTTCCTCATCAGCCTGGCAAGCCCCCCAGCCCTCTGCGGCCAGACCTCTGCGAGCGTCTTTCCCTTGTTCTAGCAAAACCCTCCCCACCCTCGCCTGCGGCGGGCTTTTGTTTTTTTAATTGATGGCAGTGAGGATACCTTACAGCCTCCTCCGGCCCTTCCTTAGGGCTTCTGCCCTTAGAGCACGGCAAGGGGCGGCCCCCCAACCCCCACCCCCGACACCCCCGCGCTGTCCTGGGTCCTGAACTACAGAGGGTCCCTCTGGCCCTGACACTCCCTCTGGCCACGCCCTCTACGGGGTGGAGTCAGCAGGGCCAAGGGGACACGCCCATTGGCTCCACCCCGTGCTCTGGAATCCCAGGACCCCGAATGCCCTGCCCCAGCAGCCCCTGTCCCGCTTGTAGTTTCTGCACCGGCTCTCCCCGGAGTTCAGCATCCCAGGACTCACAGAGAGGCCAACGGGCAGCTGTTGGCATGGAGGTTACGGACAGAGCCCGGATGTGAGGTCTGAGTGTCCCCCTGTGCACATCCAAGGCCCCTTGGGGCATGGGATGGACCCAGCATTGGGCAGAAAAGGGTCAGGCTGGCGGTCAGAGACTGGGAATCGGCTCTCCCCGCACTGTCGCTTTCTTCGCAGGACTCCCCTGAGTCTGGGAATTCTAAAGTTGAGCCTGGACGTGTGTGGCACGTGGCAGTGACTTTGCGTGTGTGTGCGCGCGCCTGAGGACGTGTGTGGTTGTGTGTATGTTGTGGGGGTGTGCGTGGTCCATGACTCCGTGTGTGTGTGCGTGGGGATGTAGGCGGAGCAGAGTCAGTGTGTGTGCACGTGTGTTTGTGTGTACGTGCATGCATTAGTTTTAAGAATACTAGAAGCTGTCCTTCAGAAGTCTGCAGTAGTAAAAATTGTATGGTGTCCCTCACTGTATAATTCAAACTGAAAATAATCTTCAATCACCAGAAATGTAGTCCCCCCCAGATTCTGATCCCCCCTCCCATACTGATTATGCCCTCATTGTACTGATGAGGAAACTAGCTTAGAGATGTTAAGTGGCTCAGCCCAGGGCATGGAGCTCGCGAGCCCAGGGCCAGGACGCAGTCCAAGCGGCGCGGCTCCAGAGGCCTGGAGCCCTGCTCACGACCGCGCGTGGCCTCTTGGCCGGGGGGGTGCGGGGGGTGGGGGTGGGGTGGGGGTGGGGGGAAGAGATCCTGACGGGCCGGGGCCAGCGTGCAGGCTGCCCAAGCCGCGGACTCTGCAAGTCGGGTGGAGAGTACCTGACGGCAGACGAGGGTAAAGGACTGCTCAGAAATCAGATAGGTTCCTAGATCTTCGATGAGTAAGGAGGCTCAGTGCTCATCCTCGATCCCTTTGCTGGTGGCTAAAAGGGAGCAAGGCCCACGAGCGCGCTTCTGGGAGCGGCCTGCCAAAACCTGGAGCAGGGCTGCTCAGGACTGGCTCTGCAGCAGGAGCAGAGGGGGGCAATGTCGCCACCTGGTGGACATCCTTGGTAGTGGCAGTAGGAGGCCTAGCAGCCTGGGTATGGAGGCGGCAGGACGAGGTCCTAGTGGATGATCGTTTTCACATGGCTTAAAAAGCATTGCTTCATAGATTTTATCCACATTGGGGTCTATCCTACGATGGTAAATACGGTCTCCGTTACTCCATCTTAGCTGCATTGATTAATTTTTTTGAGGTTAGTTTTCTCTTCAATGATTTGGAAGCTATATTGTCTTCCAATTAAAATTCCCTCTAAGTTTTAATAAGTCATCTCTAAGTTCATAACTATATATATAATTGGACCAGTATTGCTATAACAGTCTCAAAAACGGGATAATCTATTAGATCTTGTTTCTCAATCATGATACATTTAGCATATTTTACCTCTCTGCTGTTCCCCATTGTGTGCGTGTGTGCGCGTGCGCGGGCTACAGTTCCTGCTTTTTAGACAGTTGCTTTCAGTTTGTTGCATTCGCAATGAAAATATAGGTATAAACATCTTGGATTTAATTGCTCGCTACCGCTATTTAATCCCATGTCTTTCCCATTTTTGAGTTATTTACTTCTTTCCCAATCAAATGGACTCATGATTGGCTAATTTTTTTCCAGCGGTAGACTTGGAACCCATACCAGTCTATACGCAGCTTTATGTTCTCCTCAGCAACACCTCTCAGCCTCAACACCCAACAACACTCTCCGTATCTAGGGCCCCAAGGCTTGTTTTAAAATGCGGCATTGTTTCTCATGTCCCCCCGCCCCCCTCCCGCCCCAAAAAGGAAGCAAGAATCTTCCTTGATTTAACGTGCTGCCTTTTTAGGACTGGCTAGTCTTGTCTGGTGAATGGATATTAAGAGAGATTTCCTTAAACTTCCTCCTGCTTCGTGCCATAACTCGACTTCATTGAGAAGCATGTTTTTCCCGTTTCTAAGACGGGCTTCCGCTTTGAACTGCTAAACCATCACGGCACACTTTTTCTCCATACTTATTCCTGGAAAACTGAGCTCTCTGCCGGAGTAAAGACGGTTCCCGTCAGAGAAGTGTGGCTCCCTGTCCCAAGGTCAAAATGTAGAAGAAAGGGAAGATTCCTGTTTCCGAGGGTTCCATTTTGTCAGGTTAGAGATCTAGTCATCCGTGTGGCTGCGGTGGAATCTGCAGTATCTTGCCTCACAGTTTCCTTTTTCTGGCTTAGCAGGGGAGCCGCATTAGCTGAGGTCGCGGCGCTATGGCCCTTGTCAGGATCCCGGTGCTGAGGCAGCCCCTTCCCCCCACCCCCTCTCCTTGTCATTTTGATCGTGCAAACTGGGTGCCAGCTGTGTGAACCCTGCTCCTGGCCGCCAGGATTGCCCCCCCCTCCCCACGCGACGTGTCCCCAGTTCCTCGGCATCCCTCACTGCAACCAGCTAGCTCCAGGAAGGGTGCGAGCTGGCTTCCGCTGTCGTCCTTCCTCCTTCCTGTCCAGGCGGGCCCTCCTTTTGCGCTAGTCGGCCCGAAACCTTCTCTCCCGCGCTGCATAGGCTGAAGGAATGCCTCAGCGTTTGCAGCCGCTAGAGGGCGCTCTTCTCCTCTCTTTGGGCCCCTTCAACGCTTCCAGTGGAAATTTCCGAGGTGGGAAGGGCTTGGGGGTTCTCTGTATCTAGGGGCTCCCGATCCAGCCGATTCAACTAACTGTGGGTTGAAAATATTCGGGAAAAAACGGAAAGTTTCGAAAAGCGACAATTGAACTTGCCACACACCGGCAACCGCTTACATAGCATTCACGTTGCCTTGCATGCCGCGCGTCACCTAGAGATGATTTAAAGTACACAGGAGGACACAGCGAAAGAGAATGTGACAATGACTGTATGGGTATGTTTATGCATAAGTGGAAAATTGTGCTCTAGACTGGAATTCGACACAACATTGTAAAAACGACAACAACGTGGAAGAAAAGTATGTTTGTATGTAAAAAATAAAGTCCTATGTCATTTTGTATAAGAGGCATCAGCATCCATGGATTTTGGCATCTGTGGGGAGTCCTGGAACCAGTGCCCCATGCTTACCAAGGCATGACTGGAAGCCCAGGCTCCTTATCCCAGCCTGTCATGTCCCCACGTGGTGTGAATCCTGCCTGTCCCACACTCCCCTGGTCACTCTCCTCCAGCCCTGCCAGACTGCCCTCTTCTTCTGGAACAGGCCAAGCTGAATGCACGTCATGTCTGACCTCTAGGAATATCCGTTACTTTGTGAGCATGGCTCTGCTTCAGGAAGACGGGCTGCATTGTCACTAGAGAAGACGGGATGGAGGTTCCTTAAAAACCTACAAATGGACTTACCTGATGATCCAGCCTTCCCACGCCTGGGGATATGTCAAGAGAAAACTCTAACTCAAAAAGTCCCATGCACCTCAATGCTCACAGCAGCCCTATTTGTATTAGCCAGGACGTGGAACTAACCCCAACATCTAACGACTGGTGACTGGATAAAGAAGTCGTTGTCTTTTTATGCCGCGGAATACTACACAGCCGCGAAAAAGGATGGAACCATGCCATTTGCGGCAACATGGTTGGACACAGAGATAGTCATTCTGAGTGAAGTAAGCCAGAAGAGAGAAAAATGCCGCATGACACAACTTCCATGTGAAATCTAAGAAAAAAAGACAGAAATGATCTTAACTGCAAAAGACAAATAGAGCCACAGACATAGAGAAACAAACTTATGGTTACCAGGGAGGGACGGCGGTGGGAAGGGGTAAATATGGGAATCGGAAAATTGCCCGTCTTGGGGAGTGGTGGACATGTTAGCTCTCTTGATTGTGGCGATGGCTTTCTGGGTGTAGACATGTATGAAAATTGATCAAATACTACACGTGAGATGTGTCTAATTGACGGAACAGAACTCGTAGCCCTGTAAAGGTGTTTTAAAACAAAGAGATGGGCTGCATTGTGTCCTATGTTTCTATGTGTCTTCAGGGAGGTCTCAGGGGGGCGGTGCTGGCCTTCCTGCCAACACGATGACATGAAGCCCGAACAATCCCCCAATCGATGGGAAGAAGAGACGAGCCATGGTCACATCTGGACCCCAAGCTTACACGTGGTGCATGGGTGCCATTTATCGCCAATCCAGCGAGGTTCCGGCCAGAGCTAGAGGCCGGGGCAGCGAACCGGGAGCGGCACTAAGGAGCATCGTGGCGCAGAGGCTGGACTGGGGGCCCGCAGGCTCCTCCCAGGAGGAGCCTCAGGGTTTGGGAGGTGGCTAACGTGCCTGCTTCGTGTCACCAGCAAGTGATGCCACCCGTGGAAAATCAGCTGGAATCCTGAGCCGGGTCAGCCGTGGGTGATGCGGTAAAGGCTGCTTGCTAGCAGAGGGGACGCCAGACGGACGGTGAAGCAAGCAACAGGCTGCTGAGCTTCCGGCCTGTGTTTACCGTGCTTTCCGTGTCTCCCTGCATCTCAGGGTCACCCGGAGGAATTCGTGTGGAGTTTAGAGGCCGACGGCCTCTCGGTTCCTCATCAGCCTGGCAAGCCCCCCAGCCCTCTGCGGCCAGACCTCTGCGAGCGTCTTTCCCTTGTTCTAGCAAAACCCTCCCCACCCTCGCCTGCGGCGGGCTTTTGTTTTTTTAATTGATGGCAGTGAGGATACCTTACAGCCTCCTCCGGCCCTTCCTTAGGGCTTCTGCCCTTAGACCACGGCAAGGGGCGGCCCCCCAACCCCCACCCCCGACACCCCCGCGCTGTCCTGGGTCCTGAACTACAGAGGGTCCCTCTGGCCCTGACACTCCCTCTGGCCACGCCCTCTACGGGGTGGAGTCAGCAGGGCCAAGGGGACACGCCCATTGGCTCCACCCCGTGCTCTGGAATCCCAGGACCCCGAATGCCCTGCCCCAGCAGCCCCTGTCCCGCTTGTAGTTTCTGCACCGGCTCTCCCCGGAGTTCAGCATCCCAGGACTCACAGAGAGGCCAACGGGCAGCTGTTGGCATGGAGGTTACGGACAGAGCCCGGATGTGAGGTCTGAGTGTCCCCCTGTGCACATCCAAGGCCCCTTGGGGCATGGGATGGACCCAGCATTGGGCAGAAAAGGGTCAGGCTGGCGGTCAGAGACTGGGAATCGGCTCTCCCCGCACTGTCGCTTTCTTCGCAGGACTCCCCTGAGTCTGGGAATTCTAAAGTTGAGCCTGGACGTGTGTGGCACGTGGCAGTGACTTTGCGTGTGTGTGCGCGTGCCTGAGGACGTGTGTGGTTGTGTGTATGTTGTGGGGGTGTGCGTGGTCCATGACTCCGTGTGTGTGTGCGTGGGGATGTAGGCGGAGCAGAGTCAGTGTGTGTGCACGTGTGTTTGTGTGTACGTGCATGCATTAGTTTTAAGAATACTAGAAGCTGTCCTTCAGAAGTCTGCAGTAGTAAAAATTGTATGGTGTCCCTCACTGTATAATTCAAACTGAAAATAATCTTCAATCACCAGAAATGTAGTCCCCCCCAGATTCTGATCCCCCCTCCCATACTGATTATGCCCTCATTGTACTGATGAGGAAACTAGCTTAGAGATGTTAAGTGGCTCAGCCCAGGGCATGGAGCTCGCGAGCCCAGGGCCAGGACGCAGTCCAAGCGGCGCGGCTCCAGAGGCCTGGAGCCCTGCTCACGACCGCGCGTGGCCTCTTGGCCGGGGGGGTGCGGGGGGTGGGGGTGGGGTGGGGGTGGGGGGAAGAGATCCTGACGGGCCGGGGCCAGCGTGCAGGCTGCCCAAGCCGCGGACTCTGCAAGTCGGGTGGAGAGTACCTGACGGCAGACGAGGGTAAAGGACTGCTCAGAAATCAGATAGGTTCCTAGATCTTCGATGAGTAAGGAGGCTCAGTGCTCATCCTCGATCCCTTTGCTGGTGGCTAAAAGGGAGCAAGGCCCACGAGCGCGCTTCTGGGAGCGGCCTGCCAAAACCTGGAGCAGGGCTGCTCAGGACTGGCTCTGCAGCAGGAGCAGAGGGGGGCAATGTCGCCACCTGGTGGACATCCTTGGTAGTGGCAGTAGGAGGCCTAGCAGCCTGGGTATGGAGGCGGCAGGACGAGGTCCTAGTGGATGATCGTTTTCACATGGCTTAAAAAGCATTGCTTCATAGATTTTATCCACATTGGGGTCTATCCTACGATGGTAAATACGGTCTCCGTTACTCCATCTTAGCTGCATTGATTAATTTTTTTGAGGTTAGTTTTCTCTTCAATGATTTGGAAGCTATATTGTCTTCCAATTAAAATTCCCTCTAAGTTTTAATAAGTCATCTCTAAGTTCATAACTATATATATAATTGGACCAGTATTGCTATAACAGTCTCAAAAACGGGATAATCTATTAGATCTTGTTTCTCAATCATGATACATTTAGCATATTTTACCTCTCTGCTGTTCCCCATTGTGTGCGTGTGTGCGCGTGCGCGGGCTACAGTTCCTGCTTTTTAGACAGTTGCTTTCAGTTTGTTGCATTCGCAATGAAAATATAGGTATAAACATCTTGGATTTAATTGCTCGCTACCGCTATTTAATCCCATGTCTTTCCCATTTTTGAGTTATTTACTTCTTTCCCAATCAAATGGACTCATGATTGGCTAATTTTTTTCCAGCGGTAGACTTGGAACCCATACCAGTCTATACGCAGCTTTATGTTCTCCTCAGCAACACCTCTCAGCCTCAACACCCAACAACACTCTCCGTATCTAGGGCCCCAAGGCTTGTTTTAAAATGCGGCATTGTTTCTCATGTCCCCCCGCCCCCCTCCCGCCCCAAAAAGGAAGCAAGAATCTTCCTTGATTTAACGTGCTGCCTTTTTAGGACTGGCTAGTCTTGTCTGGTGAATGGATATTAAGAGAGATTTCCTTAAACTTCCTCCTGCTTCGTGCCATAACTCGACTTCATTGAGAAGCATGTTTTTCCCGTTTCTAAGACGGGCTTCCGCTTTGAACTGCTAAACCATCACGGCACACTTTTTCTCCATACTTATTCCTGGAAAACTGAGCTCTCTGCCGGAGTAAAGACGGTTCCCGTCAGAGAAGTGTGGCTCCCTGTCCCAAGGTCAAAATGTAGAAGAAAGGGAAGATTCCTGTTTCCGAGGGTTCCATTTTGTCAGGTTAGAGATCTAGTCATCCGTGTGGCTGCGGTGGAATCTGCAGTATCTTGCCTCACAGTTTCCTTTTTCTGGCTTAGCAGGGGAGCCGCATTAGCTGAGGTCGCGGCGCTATGGCCCTTGTCAGGATCCCGGTGCTGAGGCAGCCCCTTCCCCCCACCCCCTCTCCTTGTCATTTTGATCGTGCAAACTGGGTGCCAGCTGTGTGAACCCTGCTCCTGGCCGCCAGGATTGCCCCCCCCTCCCCACGCGACGTGTCCCCAGTTCCTCGGCATCCCTCACTGCAACCAGCTAGCTCCAGGAAGGGTGCGAGCTGGCTTCCGCTGTCGTCCTTCCTCCTTCCTGTCCAGGCGGGCCCTCCTTTTGCGCTAGTCGGCCCGAAACCTTCTCTCCCGCGCTGCATAGGCTGAAGGAATGCCTCAGCGTTTGCAGCCGCTAGAGGGCGCTCTTCTCCTCTCTTTGGGCCCCTTCAACGCTTCCAGTGGAAATTTCCGAGGTGGGAAGGGCTTGGGGGTTCTCTGTATCTAGGGGCTCCCGATCCAGCCGATTCAACTAACTGTGGGTTGAAAATATTCGGGAAAAAACGGAAAGTTTCGAAAAGCGACAATTGAACTTGCCACACACCGGCAACCGCTTACATAGCATTCACGTTGCCTTGCATGCCGCGCGTCACCTAGAGATGATTTAAAGTACACAGGAGGACACAGCGAAAGAGAATGTGACAATGACTGTATGGGTATGTTTATGCATAAGTGGAAAATTGTGCTCTAGACTGGAATTCGACACAACATTGTAAAAACGACAACAACGTGGAAGAAAAGTATGTTTGTATGTAAAAAATAAAGTC
This sequence comes from Vicugna pacos, assembly GCF_048564905.1. Taxonomy (NCBI): domain Eukaryota; kingdom Metazoa; phylum Chordata; class Mammalia; order Artiodactyla; family Camelidae; genus Vicugna; species Vicugna pacos. Next base: position 482,888 of record NW_027328761.1, read on the forward strand.
CTATGTCATTTTGTATAAGAGGCATCAGCATCCATGGATTTTGGCATCTGTGGGGAGTCCTGGAACCAGTGCCCCATGCTTACCAAGGCATGACTGGAAGCCCAGGCTCCTTATCCCAGCCTGTCATGTCCCCACGTGGTGTGAATCCTGCCTGTCCCACACTCCCCTGGTCACTCTCCTCCAGCCCTGCCAGACTGCCCTCTTCTTCTGGAACAGGCCAAGCTGAATGCACGTCATGTCTGACCTCTAGGAATATCCGTTACTTTGTGAGCATGGCTCTGCTTCAGGAAGACGGGCTGCATTGTCACTAGAGAAGACGGGATGGAGGTTCCTTAAAAACCTACAAATGGACTTACCTGATGATCCAGCCTTCCCACGCCTGGGGATATGTCAAGAGAAAACTCTAACTCAAAAAGTCCCATGCACCTCAATGCTCACAGCAGCCCTATTTGTATTAGCCAGGACGTGGAACTAACCCCAACATCTAACGACTGGTGACTGGATAAAGAAGTCGTTGTCTTTTTATGCCGCGGAATACTACACAGCCGCGAAAAAGGATGGAACCATGCCATTTGCGGCAACATGGTTGGACACAGAGATAGTCATTCTGAGTGAAGTAAGCCAGAAGAGAGAAAAATGCCGCATGACACAACTTCCATGTGAAATCTAAGAAAAAAAGACAGAAATGATCTTAACTGCAAAAGACAAATAGAGCCACAGACATAGAGAAACAAACTTATGGTTACCAGGGAGGGACGGCGGTGGGAAGGGGTAAATATGGGAATCGGAAAATTGCCCGTCTTGGGGAGTGGTGGACATGTTAGCTCTCTTGATTGTGGCGATGGCTTTCTGGGTGTAGACATGTATGAAAATTGATCAAATACTACACGTGAGATGTGTCTAATTGACGGAACAGAACTCGTAGCCCTGTAAAGGTGTTTTAAAACAAAGAGATGGGCTGCATTGTGTCCTATGTTTCTATGTGTCTTCAGGGAGGTCTCAGGGGGGCGGTGCTGGCCTTCCTGCCAACACGATGACATGAAGCCCGAACAATCCCCCAATCGATGGGAAGAAGAGACGAGCCATGGTCACATCTGGACCCCAAGCTTACACGTGGTGCATGGGTGCCATTTATCGCCAATCCAGCGAGGTTCCGGCCAGAGCTAGAGGCCGGGGCAGCGAACCGGGAGCGGCACTAAGGAGCATCGTGGCGCAGAGGCTGGACTGGGGGCCCGCAGGCTCCTCCCAGGAGGAGCCTCAGGGTTTGGGAGGTGGCTAACGTGCCTGCTTCGTGTCACCAGCAAGTGATGCCACCCGTGGAAAATCAGCTGGAATCCTGAGCCGGGTCAGCCGTGGGTGATGCGGTAAAGGCTGCTTGCTAGCAGAGGGGACGCCAGACGGACGGTGAAGCAAGCAACAGGCTGCTGAGCTTCCGGCCTGTGTTTACCGTGCTTTCCGTGTCTCCCTGCATCTCAGGGTCACCCGGAGGAATTCGTGTGGAGTTTAGAGGCCGACGGCCTCTCGGTTCCTCATCAGCCTGGCAAGCCCCCCAGCCCTCTGCGGCCAGACCTCTGCGAGCGTCTTTCCCTTGTTCTAGCAAAACCCTCCCCACCCTCGCCTGCGGCGGGCTTTTGTTTTTTTAATTGATGGCAGTGAGGATACCTTACAGCCTCCTCCGGCCCTTCCTTAGGGCTTCTGCCCTTAGACCACGGCAAGGGGCGGCCCCCCAACCCCCACCCCCGACACCCCCGCGCTGTCCTGGGTCCTGAACTACAGAGGGTCCCTCTGGCCCTGACACTCCCTCTGGCCACGCCCTCTACGGGGTGGAGTCAGCAGGGCCAAGGGGACACGCCCATTGGCTCCACCCCGTGCTCTGGAATCCCAGGACCCCGAATGCCCTGCCCCAGCAGCCCCTGTCCCGCTTGTAGTTTCTGCACCGGCTCTCCCCGGAGTTCAGCATCCCAGGACTCACAGAGAGGCCAACGGGCAGCTGTTGGCATGGAGGTTACGGACAGAGCCCGGATGTGAGGTCTGAGTGTCCCCCTGTGCACATCCAAGGCCCCTTGGGGCATGGGATGGACCCAGCATTGGGCAGAAAAGGGTCAGGCTGGCGGTCAGAGACTGGGAATCGGCTCTCCCCGCACTGTCGCTTTCTTCGCAGGACTCCCCTGAGTCTGGGAATTCTAAAGTTGAGCCTGGACGTGTGTGGCACGTGGCAGTGACTTTGCGTGTGTGTGCGCGCGCCTGAGGACGTGTGTGGTTGTGTGTATGTTGTGGGGGTGTGCGTGGTCCATGACTCCGTGTGTGTGTGCGTGGGGATGTAGGCGGAGCAGAGTCAGTGTGTGTGCACGTGTGTTTGTGTGTACGTGCATGCATTAGTTTTAAGAATACTAGAAGCTGTCCTTCAGAAGTCTGCAGTAGTAAAAATTGTATGGTGTCCCTCACTGTATAATTCAAACTGAAAATAATCTTCAATCACCAGAAATGTAGTCCCCCCCAGATTCTGATCCCCCCTCCCATACTGATTATGCCCTCATTGTACTGATGAGGAAACTAGCTTAGAGATGTTAAGTGGCTCAGCCCAGGGCATGGAGCTCGCGAGCCCAGGGCCAGGACGCAGTCCAAGCGGCGCGGCTCCAGAGGCCTGGAGCCCTGCTCACGACCGCGCGTGGCCTCTTGGCCGGGGGGGTGCGGGGGGTGGGGGTGGGGTGGGGGTGGGGGGAAGAGATCCTGACGGGCCGGGGCCAGCGTGCAGGCTGCCCAAGCCGCGGACTCTGCAAGTCGGGTGGAGAGTACCTGACGGCAGACGAGGGTAAAGGACTGCTCAGAAATCAGATAGGTTCCTAGATCTTCGATGAGTAAGGAGGCTCAGTGCTCATCCTCGATCCCTTTGCTGGTGGCTAAAAGGGAGCAAGGCCCACGAGCGCGCTTCTGGGAGCGGCCTGCCAAAACCTGGAGCAGGGCTGCTCAGGACTGGCTCTGCAGCAGGAGCAGAGGGGGGCAATGTCGCCACCTGGTGGACATCCTTGGTAGTGGCAGTAGGAGGCCTAGCAGCCTGGGTATGGAGGCGGCAGGACGAGGTCCTAGTGGATGATCGTTTTCACATGGCTTAAAAAGCATTGCTTCATAGATTTTATCCACATTGGGGTCTATCCTACGATGGTAAATACGGTCTCCGTTACTCCATCTTAGCTGCATTGATTAATTTTTTTGAGGTTAGTTTTCTCTTCAATGATTTGGAAGCTATATTGTCTTCCAATTAAAATTCCCTCTAAGTTTTAATAAGTCATCTCTAAGTTCATAACTATATATATAATTGGACCAGTATTGCTATAACAGTCTCAAAAACGGGATAATCTATTAGATCTTGTTTCTCAATCATGATACATTTAGCATATTTTACCTCTCTGCTGTTCCCCATTGTGTGCGTGTGTGCGCGTGCGCGGGCTACAGTTCCTGCTTTTTAGACAGTTGCTTTCAGTTTGTTGCGTTCGCAATGAAAATATAGGTATAAACATCTTGGATTTAATTGCTCGCTACCGCTATTTAATCCCATGTCTTTCCCATTTTTGAGTTATTTACTTCTTTCCCAATCAAATGGACTCATGATTGGCTAATTTTTTTCCAGCGGTAGACTTGGAACCCATACCAGTCTATACGCAGCTTTATGTTCTCCTCAGCAACACCTCTCAGCCTCAACACCCAACAACACTCTCCGTATCTAGGGCCCCAAGGCTTGTTTTAAAATGCGGCATTGTTTCTCATGTCCCCCCGCCCCCCTCCCGCCCCAAAAAGGAAGCAAGAATCTTCCTTGATTTAACGTGCTGCCTTTTTAGGACTGGCTAGTCTTGTCTGGTGAATGGATATTAAGAGAGATTTCCTTAAACTTCCTCCTGCTTCGTGCCATAACTCGACTTCATTGAGAAGCATGTTTTTCCCGTTTCTAAGACGGGCTTCCGCTTTGAACTGCTAAACCATCACGGCACACTTTTTCTCCATACTTATTCCTGGAAAACTGAGCTCTCTGCCGGAGTAAAGACGGTTCCCGTCAGAGAAGTGTGGCTCCCTGTCCCAAGGTCAAAATGTAGAAGAAAGGGAAGATTCCTGTTTCCGAGGGTTCCATTTTGTCAGGTTAGAGATCTAGTCATCCGTGTGGCTGCGGTGGAATCTGCAGTATCTTGCCTCACAGTTTCCTTTTTCTGGCTTAGCAGGGGAGCCGCATTAGCTGAGGTCGCGGCGCTATGGCCCTTGTCAGGATCCCGGTGCTGAGGCAGCCCCTTCCCCCCACCCCCTCTCCTTGTCATTTTGATCGTGCAAACTGGGTGCCAGCTGTGTGAACCCTGCTCCTGGCCGCCAGGATTGCCCCCCCCCTCCCCACGCGACGTGTCCCCAGTTCCTCGGCGTCCCTCACTGCAACCAGCTAGCTCCAGGAAGGGTGCGAGCTGGCTTCCGCTGTCGTCCTTCCTCCTTCCTGTCCAGGCGGGCCCTCCTTTTGCGCTAGTCGGCCCGAAACCTTCTCTCCCGCGCTGCATAGGCTGAAGGAATGCCTCAGCGTTTGCAGCCGCTAGAGGGCGCTCTTCTCCTCTCTTTGGGCCCCTTCAGCGCTTCCAGTGGAAATTTCCGAGGTGGGAAGGGCTTGGGGGTTCTCTGTATCTAGGGGCTCCCGATCCAGCCGATTCAACTAACTGTGGGTTGAAAATATTCGGGAAAAAACGGAAAGTTTCGAAAAGCGACAATTGAACTTGCCACACACCGGCAACCGCTTACATAGCATTCACGTTGCCTTGCATGCCGCGCGTCACCTAGAGATGATTTAAAGTACACAGGAGGACACAGCGAAAGAGAATGTGACAATGACTGTATGGGTATGTTTATGCATAAGTGGAAAATTGTGCTCTAGACTGGAATTCGACACAACATTGTAAAAACGACAACAACGTGGAAGAAAAGTATGTTTGTATGTAAAAAATAAAGTCCTATGTCATTTTGTATAAGAGGCATCAGCATCCATGGATTTTGGCATCTGTGGGGAGTCCTGGAACCAGTGCCCCATGCTTACCAAGGCATGACTGGAAGCCCAGGCTCCTTATCCCAGCCTGTCATGTCCCCACGTGGTGTGAATCCTGCCTGTCCCACACTCCCCTGGTCACTCTCCTCCAGCCCTGCCAGACTGCCCTCTTCTTCTGGAACAGGCCAAGCTGAATGCACGTCATGTCTGACCTCTAGGAATATCCGTTACTTTGTGAGCATGGCTCTGCTTCAGGAAGACGGGCTGCATTGTCACTAGAGAAGACGGGATGGAGGTTCCTTAAAAACCTACAAATGGACTTACCTGATGATCCAGCCTTCCCACGCCTGGGGATATGTCAAGAGAAAACTCTAACTCAAAAAGTCCCATGCACCTCAATGCTCACAGCAGCCCTATTTGTATTAGCCAGGACGTGGAACTAACCCCAACATCTAACGACTGGTGACTGGATAAAGAAGTCGTTGTCTTTTTATGCCGCGGAATACTACACAGCCGCGAAAAAGGATGGAACCATGCCATTTGCGGCAACATGGTTGGACACAGAGATAGTCATTCTGAGTGAAGTAAGCCAGAAGAGAGAAAAATGCCGCATGACACAACTTCCATGTGAAATCTAAGAAAAAAAGACAGAAATGATCTTAACTGCAAAAGACAAATAGAGCCACAGACATAGAGAAACAAACTTATGGTTACCAGGGAGGGACGGCGGTGGGAAGGGGTAAATATGGGCATCGGAAAATTGCCCGTCTTGGGGAGTGGTGGACATGTTAGCTCTCTTGATTGTGGCGATGGCTTTCTGGGTGTAGACATGTATGAAAATTGATCAAATACTACACATGAGATGTGTCTAATTGACGGAACAGAACTCGTAGCCCTGTAAAGGTGTTTTAAAACAAAGAGATGGGCTGCATTGTGTCCTATGTTTCTATGTGTCTTCAGGGAGGTCTCAGGGGGGCGGTGCTGGCCTTCCTGCCAACACGATGACATGAAGCCCGAACAATCCCCCAATCGATGGGAAGAAGAGACGAGCCATGGTCACATCTGGACCCCAAGCTTACACGTGGTGCATGGGTGCCATTTATCGCCAATCCAGCGAGGTTCCGGCCAGAGCTAGAGGCCGGGGCAGCGAACCGGGAGCGGCACTAAGGAGCATCGTGGCGCAGAGGCTGGACTGGGGGCCCGCAGGCTCCTCCCAGGAGGAGCCTCAGGGTTTGGGAGGTGGCTAACGTGCCTGCTTCGTGTCACCAGCAAGTGATGCCACCCGTGGAAAATCAGCTGGAATCCTGAGCCGGGTCAGCCGTGGGTGATGCGGTAAAGGCTGCTTGCTAGCAGAGGGGACGCCAGACGGACGGTGAAGCAAGCAACAGGCTGCTGAGCTTCCGGCCTGTGTTTACCGTGCTTTCCGTGTCTCCCTGCATCTCAGGGTCACCCGGAGGAATTCGTGTGGAGTTTAGAGGCCGACGGCCTCTCGGTTCCTCATCAGCCTGGCAAGCCCCCCAGCCCTCTGCGGCCAGACCTCTGCGAGCGTCTTTCCCTTGTTCTAGCAAAACCCTCCCCACCCTCGCCTGCGGCGGGCTTTTGTTTTTTTAATTGATGGCAGTGAGGATACCTTACAGCCTCCTCCGGCCCTTCCTTAGGGCTTCTGCCCTTAGAGCACGGCAAGGGGCGGCCCCCCAACCCCCACCCCCGACACCCCCGCGCTGTCCTGGGTCCTGAACTACAGAGGGTCCCTCTGGCCCTGACACTCCCTCTGGCCACGCCCTCTACGGGGTGGAGTCAGCAGGGCCAAGGGGACACGCCCATTGGCTCCACCCCGTGCTCTGGAATCCCAGGACCCCGAATGCCCTGCCCCAGCAGCCCCTGTCCCGCTTGTAGTTTCTGCACCGGCTCTCCCCGGAGTTCAGCATCCCAGGACTCACAGAGAGGCCAACGGGCAGCTGTTGGCATGGAGGTTACGGACAGAGCCCGGATGTGAGGTCTGAGTGTCCCCCTGTGCACATCCAAGGCCCCTTGGGGCATGGGATGGACCCAGCATTGGGCAGAAAAGGGTCAGGCTGGCGGTCAGAGACTGGGAATCGGCTCTCCCCGCACTGTCGCTTTCTTCGCAGGACTCCCCTGAGTCTGGGAATTCTAAAGTTGAGCCTGGACGTGTGTGGCACGTGGCAGTGACTTTGCGTGTGTGTGCGCGCGCCTGAGGACGTGTGTGGTTGTGTGTATGTTGTGGGGGTGTGCGTGGTCCATGACTCCGTGTGTGTGTGCGTGGGGATGTAGGCGGAGCAGAGTCAGTGTGTGTGCACGTGTGTTTGTGTGTACGTGCATGCATTAGTTTTAAGAATACTAGAAGCTGTCCTTCAGAAGTCTGCAGTAGTAAAAATTGTATGGTGTCCCTCACTGTATAATTCAAACTGAAAATAATCTTCAATCACCAGAAATGTAGTCCCCCCCAGATTCTGATCCCCCCTCCCATACTGATTATGCCCTCATTGTACTGATGAGGAAACTAGCTTAGAGATGTTAAGTGGCTCAGCCCAGGGCATGGAGCTCGCGAGCCCAGGGCCAGGACGCAGTCCAAGCGGCGCGGCTCCAGAGGCCTGGAGCCCTGCTCACGACCGCGCGTGGCCTCTTGGCCGGGGGGGTGCGGGGGGTGGGGGTGGGGTGGGGGTGGGGGGAAGAGATCCTGACGGGCCGGGGCCAGCGTGCAGGCTGCCCAAGCCGCGGACTCTGCAAGTCGGGTGGAGAGTACCTGACGGCAGACGAGGGTAAAGGACTGCTCAGAAATCAGATAGGTTCCTAGATCTTCGATGAGTAAGGAGGCTCAGTGCTCATCCTCGATCCCTTTGCTGGTGGCTAAAAGGGAGCAAGGCCCACGAGCGCGCTTCTGGGAGCGGCCTGCCAAAACCTGGAGCAGGGCTGCTCAGGACTGGCTCTGCAGCAGGAGCAGAGGGGGGCAATGTCGCCACCTGGTGGACATCCTTGGTAGTGGCAGTAGGAGGCCTAGCAGCCTGGGTATGGAGGCGGCAGGACGAGGTCCTAGTGGATGATCGTTTTCACATGGCTTAAAAAGCATTGCTTCATAGATTTTATCCACATTGGGGTCTATCCTACGATGGTAAATACGGTCTCCGTTACTCCATCTTAGCTGCATTGATTAATTTTTTTGAGGTTAGTTTTCTCTTCAATGATTTGGAAGCTATATTGTCTTCCAATTAAAATTCCCTCTAAGTTTTAATAAGTCATCTCTAAGTTCATAACTATATATATAATTGGACCAGTATTGCTATAACAGTCTCAAAAACGGGATAATCTATTAGATCTTGTTTCTCAATCATGATACATTTAGCATATTTTACCTCTCTGCTGTTCCCCATTGTGTGCGTGTGTGCGCGTGCGCGGGCTACAGTTCCTGCTTTTTAGACAGTTGCTTTCAGTTTGTTGCGTTCGCAATGAAAATATAGGTATAAACATCTTGGATTTAATTGCTCGCTACCGCTATTTAATCCCATGTCTTTCCCATTTTTGAGTTATTTACTTCTTTCCCAATCAAATGGACTCATGATTGGCTAATTTTTTTCCAGCGGTAGACTTGGAACCCATACCAGTCTATACGCAGCTTTATGTTCTCCTCAGCAACACCTCTCAGCCTCAACACCCAACAACACTCTCCGTATCTAGGGCCCCAAGGCTTGTTTTAAAATGCGGCATTGTTTCTCATGTCCCCCCGCCCCCCTCCCGCCCCAAAAAGGAAGCAAGAATCTTCCTTGATTTAACGTGCTGCCTTTTTAGGACTGGCTAGTCTTGTCTGGTGAATGGATATTAAGAGAGATTTCCTTAAACTTCCTCCTGCTTCGTGCCATAACTCGACTTCATTGAGAAGCATGTTTTTCCCGTTTCTAAGACGGGCTTCCGCTTTGAACTTTTTCTCCATACTTATTCCTGGAAAACTGAGCTCTCTGCCGGAGTAAAGACGGTTCCCGTCAGAGAAGTGTGGCTCCCTGTCCCAAGGTCAAAATGTAGAAGAAAGGGAAGATTCCTGTTTCCGAGGGTTCCATTTTGTCAGGTTAGAGATCTAGTCATCCGTGTGGCTGCGGTGGAATCTGCAGTATCTTGCCTCACAGTTTCCTTTTTCTGGCTTAGCAGGGGAGCCGCATTAGCTGAGGTCGCGGCGCTATGGCCCTTGTCAGGATCCCGGTGCTGAGGCAGCCCCTTCCCCCCACCCCCTCTCCTTGTCATTTTGATCGTGCAAACTGGGTGCCAGCTGTGTGAACCCTGCTCCTGGCCGCCAGGATTGCCCCCCCCCTCCCCACGCGACGTGTCCCCAGTTCCTCGGCGTCCCTCACTGCAACCAGCTAGCTCCAGGAAGGGTGCGAGCTGGCTTCCGCTGTCGTCCTTCCTCCTTCCTGTCCAGGCGGGCCCTCCTTTTGCGCTAGTCGGCCCGAAACCTTCTCTCCCGCGCTGCATAGGCTGAAGGAATGCCTCAGCGTTTGCAGCCGCTAGAGGGCGCTCTTCTCCTCTCTTTGGGCCCCTTCAGCGCTTCCAGTGGAAATTTCCGAGGTGGGAAGGGCTTGGGGGTTCTCTGTATCTAGGGGCTCCCGATCCAGCCGATTCAACTAACTGTGGGTTGAAAATATTCGGGAAAAAACGGAAAGTTTCGAAAAGCGACAATTGAACTTGCCACACACCGGCAACCGCTTACATAGCATTCACGTTGCCTTGCATGCCGCGCGTCACCTAGAGATGATTTAAAGTACACAGGAGGACACAGCGAAAGAGAATGTGACAATGACTGTATGGGTATGTTTATGCATAAGTGGAAAATTGTGCTCTAGACTGGAATTCGACACAACATTGTAAAAACGACAACAACGTGGAAGAAAAGTATGTTTGTATGTAAAAAATAAAGTCCTATGTCATTTTGTATAAGAGGCATCAGCATCCATGGATTTTGGCATCTGTGGGGAGTCCTGGAACCAGTGCCCCATGCTTACCAAGGCATGACTGGAAGCCCAGGCTCCTTATCCCAGCCTGTCATGTCCCCACGTGGTGTGAATCCTGCCTGTCCCACACTCCCCTGGTCACTCTCCTCCAGCCCTGCCAGACTGCCCTCTTCTTCTGGAACAGGCCAAGCTGAATGCACGTCATGTCTGACCTCTAGGAATATCCGTTACTTTGTGAGCATGGCTCTGCTTCAGGAAGACGGGCTGCATTGTCACTAGAGAAGACGGGATGGAGGTTCCTTAAAAACCTACAAATGGACTTACCTGATGATCCAGCCTTCCCACGCCTGGGGATATGTCAAGAGAAAACTCTAACTCAAAAAGTCCCATGCACCTCAATGCTCACAGCAGCCCTATTTGTATTAGCCAGGACGTGGAACTAACCCCAACATCTAACGACTGGTGACTGGATAAAGAAGTCGTTGTCTTTTTATGCCGCGGAATACTACACAGCCGCGAAAAAGGATGGAACCATGCCATTTGCGGCAACATGGTTGGACACAGAGATAGTCATTCTGAGTGAAGTAAGCCAGAAGAGAGAAAAATGCCGCATGACACAACTTCCATGTGAAATCTAAGAAAAAAAGACAGAAATGATCTTAACTGCAAAAGACAAATAGAGCCACAGACATAGAGAAACAAACTTATGGTTACCAGGGAGGGACGGCGGTGGGAAGGGGTAAATATGGGAATCGGAAAATTGCCCGTCTTGGGGAGTGGTGGACATGTTAGCTCTCTTGATTGTGGCGATGGCTTTCTGGGTGTAGACATGTATGAAAATTGATCAAATACTACACGTCAGATGTGTCTAATTGACGGAACAGAACTCGTAGCCCTGTAAAGGTGTTTTAAAACAAAGAGATGGGCTGCATTGTGTCCTATGTTTCTATGTGTCTTCAGGGAGGTCTCAGGGGGGGCGGTGCTGGCCTTCCTGCCAACACGATGACATGAAGCCCGAACAATCCCCCAATCGATGGGAAGAAGAGACGAGCCATGGTCACATCTGGACCCCAAGCTTACACGTGGTGCATGGGTGCCATTTATCGCCAATCCAGCGAGATTCCGGCCAGAGCTAGAGGCCGGGGCAGCGAACCGGGAGCGGCACTAAGGAGCATCGTGGCGCAGAGGCTGGACTGGGGGCCCGCAGGCTCCTCCCAGGAGGAGCCTCAGGGTTTGGGAGGTGGCTAACGTGCCTGCTTCGTGTCACCAGCAAGTGATGCCACCCGTGGAAAATCAGCTGGAATCCTGAGCCGGGTCAGCCGTGGGTGATGCGGTAAAGGCTGCTTGCTAGCAGAGGGGACGCCAGACGGACGGTGAAGCAAGCAACAGGCTGCTGAGCTTCCGGCCTGTGTTTACCGTGCTTTCCGTGTCTCCCTGCATCTCAGGGTCACCCGGAGGAATTCGTGTGGAGTTTAGAGGCCGACGGCCTCTCGGTTCCTCATCAGCCTGGCAAGCCCCCCAGCCCTCTGCGGCCAGACCTCTGCGAGCGTCTTTCCCTTGTTCTAGCAAAACCCTCCCCACCCTCGCCTGCGGCGGGCTTTTGTTTTTTTAATTGATGGCAGTGAGGATACCTTACAGCCTCCTCCGGCCCTTCCTTAGGGCTTCTGCCCTTAGAGCACGGCAAGGGGCGGCCCCCCAACCCCCACCCCCGACACCCCCGCGCTGTCCTGGGTCCTGAACTACAGAGGGTCCCTCTGGCCCTGACACTCCCTCTGGCCACGCCCTCTACGGGGTGGAGTCAGCAGGGCCAAGGGGACACGCCCATTGGCTCCACCCCGTGCTCTGGAATCCCAGGACCCCGAATGCCCTGCCCCAGCAGCCCCTGTCCCGCTTGTAGTTTCTGCACCGGCTCTCCCCGGAGTTCAGCATCCCAGGACTCACAGAGAGGCCAACGGGCAGCTGTTGGCATGGAGGTTACGGACAGAGCCCGGATGTGAGGTCTGAGTGTCCCCCTGTGCACATCCAAGGCCCCTTGGGGCATGGGATGGACCCAGCATTGGGCAGAAAAGGGTCAGGCTGGCGGTCAGAGACTGGGAATCGGCTCTCCCCGCACTGTCGCTTTCTTCGCAGGACTCCCCTGAGTCTGGGAATTCTAAAGTTGAGCCTGGACGTGTGTGGCACGTGGCAGTGACTTTGCGTGTGTGTGCGCGCGCCTGAGGACGTGTGTGGTTGTGTGTATGTTGTGGGGGTGTGCGTGGTCCATGACTCCGTGTGTGTGTGCGTGGGGATGTAGGCGGAGCAGAGTCAGTGTGTGTGCACGTGTGTTTGTGTGTACGTGCATGCATTAGTTTTAAGAATACTAGAAGCTGTCCTTCAGAAGTCTGCAGTAGTAAAAATTGTATGGTGTCCCTCACTGTATAATTCAAACTGAAAATAATCTTCAATCACCAGAAATGTAGTCCCCCCCAGATTCTGATCCCCCCTCCCATACTGATTATGCCCTCATTGTACTGATGAGGAAACTAGCTTAGAGATGTTAAGTGGCTCAGCCCAGGGCATGGAGCTCGCGAGCCCAGGGCCAGGACGCAGTCCAAGCGGCGCGGCTCCAGAGGCCTGGAGCCCTGCTCACGACCGCGCGTGGCCTCTTGGCCGGGGGGGTGCGGGGGGTGGGGGTGGGGTGGGGGTGGGGGGAAGAGATCCTGACGGGCCGGGGCCAGCGTGCAGGCTGCCCAAGCCGCGGACTCTGCAAGTCGGGTGGAGAGTACCTGACGGCAGACGAGGGTAAAGGACTGCTCAGAAATCAGATAGGTTCCTAGATCTTCGATGAGTAAGGAGGCTCAGTGCTCATCCTCGATCCCTTTGCTGGTGGCTAAAAGGGAGCAAGGCCCACGAGCGCGCTTCTGGGAGCGGCCTGCCAAAACCTGGAGCAGGGCTGCTCAGGACTGGCTCTGCAGCAGGAGCAGAGGGGGGCAATGTCGCCACCTGGTGGACATCCTTGGTAGTGGCAGTAGGAGGCCTAGCAGCCTGGGTATGGAGGCGGCAGGACGAGGTCCTAGTGGATGATCGTTTTCACATGGCTTAAAAAGCATTGCTTCATAGATTTTATCCACATTGGGGTCTATCCTACGATGGTAAATACGGTCTCCGTTACTCCATCTTAGCTGCATTGATTAATTTTTTTGAGGTTAGTTTTCTCTTCAATGATTTGGAAGCTATATTGTCTTCCAATTAAAATTCCCTCTAAGTTTTAATAAGTCATCTCTAAGTTCATAACTATATATATAATTGGACCAGTATTGCTATAACAGTCTCAAAAACGGGATAATCTATTAGATCTTGTTTCTCAATCATGATACATTTAGCATATTTTACCTCTCTGCTGTTCCCCATTGTGTGCATGTGTGCGCGTGCGCGGGCTACAGTTCCTGCCTTTTAGACAGTTGCTTTCAGTTTGTTGCATTCGCAATGAAAATATAGGTATAAACATCTTGGATTTAATTGCTCGCTACCGCTATTTAATCCCATGTCTTTCCCATTTTTGAGTTATTTACTTCTTTCCCAATCAAATGGACTCATGATTGGCTAATTTTTTTCCAGCGGTAGACTTGGAACCCATACCAGTCTATACGCAGCTTTATGTTCTCCTCAGCAACACCTCTCAGCCTCAACACCCAACAACACTCTCCGTATCTAGGGCCCCAAGGCTTGTTTTAAAATGCGGCATTGTTTCTCATGTCCCCCCGCCCCCCTCCCGCCCCAAAAAGGAAGCAAGAATCTTCCTTGATTTAACGTGCTGCCTTTTTAGGACTGGCTAGTCTTGTCTGGTGAATGGATATTAAGAGAGATTTCCTTAAACTTCCTCCTGCTTCGTGCCATAACTCGACTTCATTGAGAAGCATGTTTTTCCCGTTTCTAAGACGGGCTTCCGCTTTGAACTGCTAAACCATCACGGCACACTTTTTCTCCATACTTATTCCTGGAAAACTGAGCTCTCTGCCGGAGTAAAGACGGTTCCCGTCAGAGAAGTGTGGCTCCCTGTCCCAAGGTCAAAGTGTAGAAGAAAGGGAAGATTCCTGTTTCCGAGGGTTCCATTTTGTCAGGTTAGAGATCTAGTCATCCGTGTGGCTGCGGTGGAATCTGCAGTATCTTGCCTCACAGTTTCCTTTTTCTGGCTTAGCAGGGGAGCCGCATTAGCTGAGGTCGCGGCGCTATGGCCCTTGTCAGGATCCCGGTGCTGAGGCAGCCCCTTCCCCCCACCCCCTCTCCTTGTCATTTTGATCGTGCAAACTGGGTGCCAGCTGTGTGAACCCTGCTCCTGGCCGCCAGGATTGCCCCCCCCCTCCCCACGCGACGTGTCCCCAGTTCCTCGGCGTCCCTCACTGCAACCAGCTAGCTCCAGGAAGGGTGCGAGCTGGCTTCCGCTGTCGTCCTTCCTCCTTCCTGTCCAGGCGGGCCCTCCTTTTGCGCTAGTCGGCCCGAAACCTTCTCTCCCGCGCTGCATAGGCTGAAGGAATGCCTCAGCGTTTGCAGCCGCTAGAGGGCGCTCTTCTCCTCTCTTTGGGCCCCTTCAGCGCTTCCAGTGGAAATTTCCGAGGTGGGAAGGGCTTGGGGGTTCTCTGTATCTAGGGGCTCCCGATCCAGCCGATTCAACTAACTGTGGGTTGAAAATATTCGGGAAAAAACGGAAAGTTTCGAAAAGCGACAATTGAACTTGCCACACACCGGCAACCGCTTACATAGCATTCACGTTGCCTTGCATGCCGCGCGTCACCTAGAGATGATTTAAAGTACACAGGAGGACACAGCGAAAGAGAATGTGACAATGACTGTATGGGTATGTTTATGCATAAGTGGAAAATTGTGCTCTAGACTGGAATTCGACACAACATTGTAAAAACGACAACAACGTGGAAGAAAAGTATGTTTGTATGTAAAAAATAAAGTCCTATGTCATTTTGTATAAGAGGCATCAGCATCCATGGATTTTGGCATCTGTGGGGAGTCCTGGAACCAGTGCCCCATGCTTACCAAGGCATGACTGGAAGCCCAGGCTCCTTATCCCAGCCTGTCATGTCCCCACGTGGTGTGAATCCTGCCTGTCCCACACTCCCCTGGTCACTCTCCTCCAGCCCTGCCAGACTGCCCTCTTCTTCTGGAACAGGCCAAGCTGAATGCACGTCATGTCTGACCTCTAGGAATATCCGTTACTTTGTGAGCATGGCTCTGCTTCAGGAAGACGGGCTGCATTGTCACTAGAGAAGACGGGATGGAGGTTCCTTAAAAACCTACAAATGGACTTACCTGATGATCCAGCCTTCCCACGCCTGGGGATATGTCAAGAGAAAACTCTAACTCAAAAAGTCCCATGCACCTCAATGCTCACAGCAGCCCTGTTTGTATTAGCCAGGACGTGGAACTAACCCCAACATCTAACGACTGGTGACTGGATAAAGAAGTCGTTGTCTTTTTATGCCGCGGAATACTACACAGCCGCGAAAAAGGATGGAACCATGCCATTTGCGGCAACATGGTTGGACACAGAGATAGTCATTCTGAGTGAAGTAAGCCAGAAGAGAGAAAAATGCCGCATGACACAACTTCCATGTGAAATCTAAGAAAAAAAGACAGAAATGATCTTAACTGCAAAAGACAAATAGAGCCACAGACATAGAGAAACAAACTTATGGTTACCAGGGAGGGACGGCGGTGGGAAGGGGTAAATATGGGCATCGGAAAATTGCCCGTCTTGGGGAGTGGTGGACATGTTAGCTCTCTTGATTGTGGCGATGGCTTTCTGGGTGTAGACATGTATGAAAATTGATCAAATACTACACGTGAGATGTGTCTAATTGACGGAACAGAACTCGTAGCCCTGTAAAGGTGTTTTAAAACAAAGAGATGGGCTGCATTGTGTCCTATGTTTCTATGTGTCTTCAGGGAGGTCTCAGGGGGGCGGTGCTGGCCTTCCTGCCAACACGATGACATGAAGCCCGAACAATCCCCCAATCGATGGGAAGAAGAGACGAGCCATGGTCACATCTGGACCCCAAGCTTACACGTGGTGCATGGGTGCCATTTATCGCCAATCCAGCGAGGTTCCGGCCAGAGCTAGAGGCCGGGGCAGCGAACCGGGAGCGGCACTAAGGAGCATCGTGGCGCAGAGGCTGGACTGGGGGCCCGCAGGCTCCTCCCAGGAGGAGCCTCAGGGTTTGGGAGGTGGCTAACGTGCCTGCTTCGTGTCACCAGCAAGTGATGCCACCCGTGGAAAATCAGCTGGAATCCTGAGCCGGGTCAGCCGTGGGTGATGCGGTAGAGGCTGCTTGCTAGCAGAGGGGACGCCAGACGGACGGTGAAGCAAGCAACAGGCTGCTGAGCTTCCGGCCTGTGTTTACCGTGCTTTCCGTGTCTCCCTGCATCTCAGGGTCACCCGGAGGAATTCGTGTGGAGTTTAGAGGCCGACGGCCTCTCGGTTCCTCATCAGCCTGGCAAGCCCCCCAGCCCTCTGCGGCCAGACCTCTGCGAGCGTCTTTCCCTTGTTCTAGCAAAACCCTCCCCACCCTCGCCTGCGGCGGGCTTTTGTTTTTTTAATTGATGGCAGTGAGGATACCTTACAGCCTCCTCCGGCCCTTCCTTAGGGCTTCTGCCCTTAGAGCACGGCAAGGGGCGGCCCCCCAACCCCCACCCCCGACACCCCCGCGCTGTCCTGGGTCCTGAACTACAGAGGGTCCCTCTGGCCCTGACACTCCCTCTGGCCACGCCCTCTACGGGGTGGAGTCAGCAGGGCCAAGGGGACACGCCCATTGGCTCCACCCCGTGCTCTGGAATCCCAGGACCCCGAATGCCCTGCCCCAGCAGCCCCTGTCCCGCTTGTAGTTTCTGCACCGGCTCTCCCCGGAGTTCAGCATCCCAGGACTCACAGAGAGGCCAACGGGCAGCTGTTGGCATGGAGGTTACGGACAGAGCCCGGATGTGAGGTCTGAGTGTCCCCCTGTGCACATCCAAGGCCCCTTGGGGCATGGGATGGACCCAGCATTGGGCAGAAAAGGGTCAGGCTGGCGGTCAGAGACTGGGAATCGGCTCTCCCCGCACTGTCGCTTTCTTCGCAGGACTCCCCTGAGTCTGGGAATTCTAAAGTTGAGCCTGGACGTGTGTGGCACGTGGCAGTGACTTTGCGTGTGTGTGCGCGCGCCTGAGGACGTGTGTGGTTGTGTGTATGTTGTGGGGGTGTGCGTGGTCCATGACTCCGTGTGTGTGTGCGTGGGGATGTAGGCGGAGCAGAGTCAGTGTGTGTGCACGTGTGTTTGTGTGTACGTGCATGCATTAGTTTTAAGAATACTAGAAGCTGTCCTTCAGAAGTCTGCAGTAGTAAAAATTGTATGGTGTCCCTCACTGTATAATTCAAACTGAAAATAATCTTCAATCACCAGAAATGTAGTCCCCCCCAGATTCTGATCCCCCCTCCCATACTGATTATGCCCTCATTGTACTGATGAGGAAACTAGCTTAGAGATGTTAAGTGGCTCAGCCCAGGGCATGGAGCTCGCGAGCCCAGGGCCAGGACGCAGTCCAAGCGGCGCGGCTCCAGAGGCCTGGAGCCCTGCTCACGACCGCGCGTGGCCTCTTGGCCGGGGGGGTGCGGGGGGTGGGGGTGGGGTGGGGGTGGGGGGAAGAGATCCTGACGGGCCGGGGCCAGCGTGCAGGCTGCCCAAGCCGCGGACTCTGCAAGTCGGGTGGAGAGTACCTGACGGCAGACGAGGGTAAAGGACTGCTCAGAAATCAGATAGGTTCCTAGATCTTCGATGAGTAAGGAGGCTCAGTGCTCATCCTCGATCCCTTTGCTGGTGGCTAAAAGGGAGCAAGGCCCACGAGCGCGCTTCTGGGAGCGGCCTGCCAAAACCTGGAGCAGGGCTGCTCAGGACTGGCTCTGCAGCAGGAGCAGAGGGGGGCAATGTCGCCACCTGGTGGACATCCTTGGTAGTGGCAGTAGGAGGCCTAGCAGCCTGGGTATGGAGGCGGCAGGACGAGGTCCTAGTGGATGATCGTTTTCACATGGCTTAAAAAGCATTGCTTCATAGATTTTATCCACATTGGGGTCTATCCTACGATGGTAAATACGGTCTCCGTTACTCCATCTTAGCTGCATTGATTAATTTTTTTGAGGTTAGTTTTCTCTTCAATGATTTGGAAGCTATATTGTCTTCCAATTAAAATTCCCTCTAAGTTTTAATAAGTCATCTCTAAGTTCATAACTATATATATAATTGGACCAGTATTGCTATAACAGTCTCAAAAACGGGATAATCTATTAGATCTTGTTTCTCAATCATGATACATTTAGCATATTTTACCTCTCTGCTGTTCCCCATTGTGTGCGTGTGTGCGCGTGCGCGGGCTACAGTTCCTGCCTTTTAGACAGTTGCTTTCAGTTTGTTGCATTCGCAATGAAAATATAGGTATAAACATCTTGGATTTAATTGCTCGCTACCGCTATTTAATCCCATGTCTTTCCCATTTTTGAGTTATTTACTTCTTTCCCAATCAAATGGACTCATGATTGGCTAATTTTTTTCCAGCGGTAGACTTGGAACCCATACCAGTCTATACGCAGCTTTATGTTCTCCTCAGCAACACCTCTCAGCCTCAACACCCAACAACACTCTCCGTATCTAGGGCCCCAAGGCTTGTTTTAAAATGCGGCATTGTTTCTCATGTCCCCCCGCCCCCCTCCCGCCCCAAAAAGGAAGCAAGAATCTTCCTTGATTTAACGTGCTGCCTTTTTAGGACTGGCTAGTCTTGTCTGGTGAATGGATATTAAGAGAGATTTCCTTAAACTTCCTCCTGCTTCGTGCCATAACTCGACTTCATTGAGAAGCATGTTTTTCCCGTTTCTAAGACGGGCTTCCGCTTTGAACTGCTAAACCATCACGGCACACTTTTTCTCCATACTTATTCCTGGAAAACTGAGCTCTCTGCCGGAGTAAAGACGGTTCCCGTCAGAGAAGTGTGGCTCCCTGTCCCAAGGTCAAAGTGTAGAAGAAAGGGAAGATTCCTGTTTCCGAGGGTTCCATTTTGTCAGGTTAGAGATCTAGTCATCCGTGTGGCTGCGGTGGAATCTGCAGTATCTTGCCTCACAGTTTCCTTTTTCTGGCTTAGCAGGGGAGCCGCATTAGCTGAGGTCGCGGCGCTATGGCCCTTGTCAGGATCCCGGTGCTGAGGCAGCCCCTTCCCCCCACCCCCTCTCCTTGTCATTTTGATCGTGCAAACTGGGTGCCAGCTGTGTGAACCCTGCTCCTGGCCGCCAGGATTGCCCCCCCCCTCCCCACGCGACGTGTCCCCAGTTCCTCGGCGTCCCTCACTGCAACCAGCTAGCTCCAGGAAGGGTGCGAGCTGGCTTCCGCTGTCGTCCTTCCTCCTTCCTGTCCAGGCGGGCCCTCCTTTTGCGCTAGTCGGCCCGAAACCTTCTCTCCCGCGCTGCATAGGCTGAAGGAATGCCTCAGCGTTTGCAGCCGCTAGAGGGCGCTCTTCTCCTCTCTTTGGGCCCCTTCAGCGCTTCCAGTGGAAATTTCCGAGGTGGGAAGGGCTTGGGGGTTCTCTGTATCTAGGGGCTCCCGATCCAGCCGATTCAACTAACTGTGGGTTGAAAATATTCGGGAAAAAACGGAAAGTTTCGAAAAGCGACAATTGAACTTGCCACACACCGGCAACCGCTTACATAGCATTCACGTTGCCTTGCATGCCGCGCGTCACCTAGAGATGATTTAAAGTACACAGGAGGACACAGCGAAAGAGAATGTGACAATGACTGTATGGGTATGTTTATGCATAAGTGGAAAATTGTGCTCTAGACTGGAATTCGACACAACATTGTAAAAACGACAACAACGTGGAAGAAAAGTATGTTTGTATGTAAAAAATAAAGTCCTATGTCATTTTGTATAAGAGGCATCAGCATCCATGGATTTTGGCATCTGTGGGGAGTCCTGGAACCAGTGCCCCATGCTTACCAAGGCATGACTGGAAGCCCAGGCTCCTTATCCCAGCCTGTCATGTCCCCACGTGGTGTGAATCCTGCCTGTCCCACACTCCCCTGGTCACTCTCCTCCAGCCCTGCCAGACTGCCCTCTTCTTCTGGAACAGGCCAAGCTGAATGCACGTCATGTCTGACCTCTAGGAATATCCGTTACTTTGTGAGCATGGCTCTGCTTCAGGAAGACGGGCTGCATTGTCACTAGAGAAGACGGGATGGAGGTTCCTTAAAAACCTACAAATGGACTTACCTGATGATCCAGCCTTCCCACGCCTGGGGATATGTCAAGAGAAAACTCTAACTCAAAAAGTCCCATGCACCTCAATGCTCACAGCAGCCCTGTTTGTATTAGCCAGGACGTGGAACTAACCCCAACATCTAACGACTGGTGACTGGATAAAGAAGTCGTTGTCTTTTTATGCCGCGGAATACTACACAGCCGCGAAAAAGGATGGAACCATGCCATTTGCGGCAACATGGTTGGACACAGAGATAGTCATTCTGAGTGAAGTAAGCCAGAAGAGAGAAAAATGCCGCATGACACAACTTCCATGTGAAATCTAAGAAAAAAAGACAGAAATGATCTTAACTGCAAAAGACAAATAGAGCCACAGACATAGAGAAACAAACTTATGGTTACCAGGGAGGGACGGCGGTGGGAAGGGGTAAATATGGGCATCGGAAAATTGCCCGTCTTGGGGAGTGGTGGACATGTTAGCTCTCTTGATTGTGGCGATGGCTTTCTGGGTGTAGACATGTATGAAAATTGATCAAATACTACACGTGAGATGTGTCTAATTGACGGAACAGAACTCGTAGCCCTGTAAAGGTGTTTTAAAACAAAGAGATGGGCTGCATTGTGTCCTATGTTTCTATGTGTCTTCAGGGAGGTCTCAGGGGGGCGGTGCTGGCCTTCCTGCCAACACGATGACATGAAGCCCGAACAATCCCCCAATCGATGGGAAGAAGAGACGAGCCATGGTCACATCTGGACCCCAAGCTTACACGTGGTGCATGGGTGCCATTTATCGCCAATCCAGCGAGGTTCCGGCCAGAGCTAGAGGCCGGGGCAGCGAACCGGGAGCGGCACTAAGGAGCATCGTGGCGCAGAGGCTGGACTGGGGGCCCGCAGGCTCCTCCCAGGAGGAGCCTCAGGGTTTGGGAGGTGGCTAACGTGCCTGCTTCGTGTCACCAGCAAGTGATGCCACCCGTGGAAAATCAGCTGGAATCCTGAGCCGGGTCAGCCGTGGGTGATGCGGTAGAGGCTGCTTGCTAGCAGAGGGGACGCCAGACGGACGGTGAAGCAAGCAACAGGCTGCTGAGCTTCCGGCCTGTGTTTACCGTGCTTTCCGTGTCTCCCTGCATCTCAGGGTCACCCGGAGGAATTCGTGTGGAGTTTAGAGGCCGACGGCCTCTCGGTTCCTCATCAGCCTGGCAAGCCCCCCAGCCCTCTGCGGCCAGACCTCTGCGAGCGTCTTTCCCTTGTTCTAGCAAAACCCTCCCCACCCTCGCCTGCGGCGGGCTTTTGTTTTTTTAATTGATGGCAGTGAGGATACCTTACAGCCTCCTCCGGCCCTTCCTTAGGGCTTCTGCCCTTAGAGCACGGCAAGGGGCGGCCCCCCAACCCCCACCCCCGACACCCCCGCGCTGTCCTGGGTCCTGAACTACAGAGGGTCCCTCTGGCCCTGACACTCCCTCTGGCCACGCCCTCTACGGGGTGGAGTCAGCAGGGCCAAGGGGACACGCCCATTGGCTCCACCCCGTGCTCTGGAATCCCAGGACCCCGAATGCCCTGCCCCAGCAGCCCCTGTCCCGCTTGTAGTTTCTGCACCGGCTCTCCCCGGAGTTCAGCATCCCAGGACTCACAGAGAGGCCAACGGGCAGCTGTTGGCATGGAGGTTACGGACAGAGCCCGGATGTGAGGTCTGAGTGTCCCCCTGTGCACATCCAAGGCCCCTTGGGGCATGGGATGGACCCAGCATTGGGCAGAAAAGGGTCAGGCTGGCGGTCAGAGACTGGGAATCGGCTCTCCCCGCACTGTCGCTTTCTTCGCAGGACTCCCCTGAGTCTGGGAATTCTAAAGTTGAGCCTGGACGTGTGTGGCACGTGGCAGTGACTTTGCGTGTGTGTGCGCGCGCCTGAGGACGTGTGTGGTTGTGTGTATGTTGTGGGGGTGTGCGTGGTCCATGACTCCGTGTGTGTGTGCGTGGGGATGTAGGCGGAGCAGAGTCAGTGTGTGTGCACGTGTGTTTGTGTGTACGTGCATGCATTAGTTTTAAGAATACTAGAAGCTGTCCTTCAGAAGTCTGCAGTAGTAAAAATTGTATGGTGTCCCTCACTGTATAATTCAAACTGAAAATAATCTTCAATCACCAGAAATGTAGTCCCCCCCAGATTCTGATCCCCCCTCCCATACTGATTATGCCCTCATTGTACTGATGAGGAAACTAGCTTAGAGATGTTAAGTGGCTCAGCCCAGGGCATGGAGCTCGCGAGCCCAGGGCCAGGACGCAGTCCAAGCGGCGCGGCTCCAGAGGCCTGGAGCCCTGCTCACGACCGCGCGTGGCCTCTTGGCCGGGGGGGTGCGGGGGGTGGGGGTGGGGTGGGGGTGGGGGGAAGAGATCCTGACGGGCCGGGGCCAGCGTGCAGGCTGCCCAAGCCGCGGACTCTGCAAGTCGGGTGGAGAGTACCTGACGGCAGACGAGGGTAAAGGACTGCTCAGAAATCAGATAGGTTCCTAGATCTTCGATGAGTAAGGAGGCTCAGTGCTCATCCTCGATCCCTTTGCTGGTGGCTAAAAGGGAGCAAGGCCCACGAGCGCGCTTCTGGGAGCGGCCTGCCAAAACCTGGAGCAGGGCTGCTCAGGACTGGCTCTGCAGCAGGAGCAGAGGGGGGCAATGTCGCCACCTGGTGGACATCCTTGGTAGTGGCAGTAGGAGGCCTAGCAGCCTGGGTATGGAGGCGGCAGGACGAGGTCCTAGTGGATGATCGTTTTCACATGGCTTAAAAAGCATTGCTTCATAGATTTTATCCACATTGGGGTCTATCCTACGATGGTAAATACGGTCTCCGTTACTCCATCTTAGCTGCATTGATTAATTTTTTTGAGGTTAGTTTTCTCTTCAATGATTTGGAAGCTATATTGTCTTCCAATTAAAATTCCCTCTAAGTTTTAATAAGTCATCTCTAAGTTCATAACTATATATATAATTGGACCAGTATTGCTATAACAGTCTCAAAAACGGGATAATCTATTAGATCTTGTTTCTCAATCATGATACATTTAGCATATTTTACCTCTCTGCTGTTCCCCATTGTGTGCGTGTGTGCGCGTGCGCGGGCTACAGTTCCTGCTTTTTAGACAGTTGCTTTCAGTTTGTTGCATTCGCAATGAAAATATAGGTATAAACATCTTGGATTTAATTGCTCGCTACCGCTATTTAATCCCATGTCTTTCCCATTTTTGAGTTATTTACTTCTTTCCCAATCAAATGGACTCATGATTGGCTAATTTTTTTCCAGCGGTAGACTTGGAACCCATACCAGTCTATACGCAGCTTTATGTTCTCCTCAGCAACACCTCTCAGCCTCAACACCCAACAACACTCTCCGTATCTAGGGCCCCAAGGCTTGTTTTAAAATGCGGCATTGTTTCTCATGTCCCCCCGCCCCCCTCCCGCCCCAAAAAGGAAGCAAGAATCTTCCTTGATTTAACGTGCTGCCTTTTTAGGACTGGCTAGTCTTGTCTGGTGAATGGATATTAAGAGAGATTTCCTTAAACTTCCTCCTGCTTCGTGCCATAACTCGACTTCATTGAGAAGCATGTTTTTCCCGTTTCTAAGACGGGCTTCCGCTTTGAACTGCTAAACCATCACGGCACACTTTTTCTCCATACTTATTCCTGGAAAACTGAGCTCTCTGCCGGAGTAAAGACGGTTCCCGTCAGAGAAGTGTGGCTCCCTGTCCCAAGGTCAAAGTGTAGAAGAAAGGGAAGATTCCTGTTTCCGAGGGTTCCATTTTGTCAGGTTAGAGATCTAGTCATCCGTGTGGCTGCGGTGGAATCTGCAGTATCTTGCCTCACAGTTTCCTTTTTCTGGCTTAGCAGGGGAGCCGCATTAGCTGAGGTCGCGGCGCTATGGCCCTTGTCAGGATCCCGGTGCTGAGGCAGCCCCTTCCCCCCACCCCCTCTCCTTGTCATTTTGATCGTGCAAACTGGGTGCCAGCTGTGTGAACCCTGCTCCTGGCCGCCAGGATTGCCCCCCCCCTCCCCACGCGACGTGTCCCCAGTTCCTCGGCGTCCCTCACTGCAACCAGCTAGCTCCAGGAAGGGTGCGAGCTGGCTTCCGCTGTCGTCCTTCCTCCTTCCTGTCCAGGCGGGCCCTCCTTTTGCGCTAGTCGGCCCGAAACCTTCTCTCCCGCGCTGCATAGGCTGAAGGAATGCCTCAGCGTTTGCAGCCGCTAGAGGGCGCTCTTCTCCTCTCTTTGGGCCCCTTCAGCGCTTCCAGTGGAAATTTCCGAGGTGGGAAGGGCTTGGGGGTTCTCTGTATCTAGGGGCTCCCGATCCAGCCGATTCAACTAACTGTGGGTTGAAAATATTCGGGAAAAAACGGAAAGTTTCGAAAAGCGACAATTGAACTTGCCACACACCGGCAACCGCTTACATAGCATTCACGTTGCCTTGCATGCCGCGCGTCACCTAGAGATGATTTAAAGTACACAGGAGGACACAGCGAAAGAGAATGTGACAATGACTGTATGGGTATGTTTATGCATAAGTGGAAAATTGTGCTCTAGACTGGAATTCGACACAACATTGTAAAAACGACAACAACGTGGAAGAAAAGTATGTTTGTATGTAAAAAATAAAGTCCTATGTCATTTTGTATAAGAGGCATCAGCATCCATGGATTTTGGCATCTGTGGGGAGTCCTGGAACCAGTGCCCCATGCTTACCAAGGCATGACTGGAAGCCCAGGCTCCTTATCCCAGCCTGTCATGTCCCCACGTGGTGTGAATCCTGCCTGTCCCACACTCCCCTGGTCACTCTCCTCCAGCCCTGCCAGACTGCCCTCTTCTTCTGGAACAGGCCAAGCTGAATGCACGTCATGTCTGACCTCTAGGAATATCCGTTACTTTGTGAGCATGGCTCTGCTTCAGGAAGACGGGCTGCATTGTCACTAGAGAAGACGGGATGGAGGTTCCTTAAAAACCTACAAATGGACTTACCTGATGATCCAGCCTTCCCACGCCTGGGGATATGTCAAGAGAAAACTCTAACTCAAAAAGTCCCATGCACCTCAATGCTCACAGCAGCCCTGTTTGTATTAGCCAGGACGTGGAACTAACCCCAACATCTAACGACTGGTGACTGGATAAAGAAGTCGTTGTCTTTTTATGCCGCGGAATACTACACAGCCGCGAAAAAGGATGGAACCATGCCATTTGCGGCAACATGGTTGGACACAGAGATAGTCATTCTGAGTGAAGTAAGCCAGAAGAGAGAAAAATGCCGCATGACACAACTTCCATGTGAAATCTAAGAAAAAAAGACAGAAATGATCTTAACTGCAAAAGACAAATAGAGCCACAGACATAGAGAAACAAACTTATGGTTACCAGGGAGGGACGGCGGTGGGAAGGGGTAAATATGGGCATCGGAAAATTGCCCGTCTTGGGGAGTGGTGGACATGTTAGCTCTCTTGATTGTGGCGATGGCTTTCTGGGTGTAGACATGTATGAAAATTGATCAAATACTACACGTGAGATGTGTCTAATTGACGGAACAGAACTCGTAGCCCTGTAAAGGTGTTTTAAAACAAAGAGATGGGCTGCATTGTGTCCTATGTTTCTATGTGTCTTCAGGGAGGTCTCAGGGGGGCGGTGCTGGCCTTCCTGCCAACACGATGACATGAAGCCCGAACAATCCCCCAATCGATGGGAAGAAGAGACGAGCCATGGTCACATCTGGACCCCAAGCTTACACGTGGTGCATGGGTGCCATTTATCGCCAATCCAGCGAGGTTCCGGCCAGAGCTAGAGGCCGGGGCAGCGAACCGGGAGCGGCACTAAGGAGCATCGTGGCGCAGAGGCTGGACTGGGGGCCCGCAGGCTCCTCCCAGGAGGAGCCTCAGGGTTTGGGAGGTGGCTAACGTGCCTGCTTCGTGTCACCAGCAAGTGATGCCACCCGTGGAAAATCAGCTGGAATCCTGAGCCGGGTCAGCCGTGGGTGATGCGGTAGAGGCTGCTTGCTAGCAGAGGGGACGCCAGACGGACGGTGAAGCAAGCAACAGGCTGCTGAGCTTCCGGCCTGTGTTTACCGTGCTTTCCGTGTCTCCCTGCATCTCAGGGTCACCCGGAGGAATTCGTGTGGAGTTTAGAGGCCGACGGCCTCTCGGTTCCTCATCAGCCTGGCAAGCCCCCCAGCCCTCTGCGGCCAGACCTCTGCGAGCGTCTTTCCCTTGTTCTAGCAAAACCCTCCCCACCCTCGCCTGCGGCGGGCTTTTGTTTTTTTAATTGATGGCAGTGAGGATACCTTACAGCCTCCTCCGGCCCTTCCTTAGGGCTTCTGCCCTTAGAGCACGGCAAGGGGCGGCCCCCCAACCCCCACCCCCGACACCCCCGCGCTGTCCTGGGTCCTGAACTACAGAGGGTCCCTCTGGCCCTGACACTCCCTCTGGCCACGCCCTCTACGGGGTGGAGTCAGCAGGGCCAAGGGGACACGCCCATTGGCTCCACCCCGTGCTCTGGAATCCCAGGACCCCGAATGCCCTGCCCCAGCAGCCCCTGTCCCGCTTGTAGTTTCTGCACCGGCTCTCCCCGGAGTTCAGCATCCCAGGACTCACAGAGAGGCCAACGGGCAGCTGTTGGCATGGAGGTTACGGACAGAGCCCGGATGTGAGGTCTGAGTGTCCCCCTGTGCACATCCAAGGCCCCTTGGGGCATGGGATGGACCCAGCATTGGGCAGAAAAGGGTCAGGCTGGCGGTCAGAGACTGGGAATCGGCTCTCCCCGCACTGTCGCTTTCTTCGCAGGACTCCCCTGAGTCTGGGAATTCTAAAGTTGAGCCTGGACCTGTGTGGCACGTGGCAGTGACTTTGCGTGTGTGTGCGCGCGCCTGAGGACGTGTGTGGTTGTGTGTATGTTGTGGGGGTGTGCGTGGTCCATGACTCCGTGTGTGTGTGCGTGGGGATGTAGGCGGAGCAGAGTCAGTGTGTGTGCACGTGTGTTTGTGTGTACGTGCATGCATTAGTTTTAAGAATACTAGAAGCTGTCCTTCAGAAGTCTGCAGTAGTAAAAATTGTATGGTGTCCCTCACTGTATAATTCAAACTGAAAATAATCTTCAATCACCAGAAATGTAGTCCCCCCCAGATTCTGATCCCCCCTCCCATACTGATTATGCCCTCATTGTACTGATGAGGAAACTAGCTTAGAGATGTTAAGTGGCTCAGCCCAGGGCATGGAGCTCGCGAGCCCAGGGCCAGGACGCAGTCCAAGCGGCGCGGCTCCAGAGGCCTGGAGCCCTGCTCACGACCGCGCGTGGCCTCTTGGCCGGGGGGGTGCGGGGGGTGGGGGTGGGGTGGGGGTGGGGGGAAGAGATCCTGACGGGCCGGGGCCAGCGTGCAGGCTGCCCAAGCCGCGGACTCTGCAAGTCGGGTGGAGAGTACCTGACGGCAGACGAGGGTAAAGGACTGCTCAGAAATCAGATAGGTTCCTAGATCTTCGATGAGTAAGGAGGCTCAGTGCTCATCCTCGATCCCTTTGCTGGTGGCTAAAAGGGAGCAAGGCCCACGAGCGCGCTTCTGGGAGCGGCCTGCCAAAACCTGGAGCAGGGCTGCTCAGGACTGGCTCTGCAGCAGGAGCAGAGGGGGGCAATGTCGCCACCTGGTGGACATCCTTGGTAGTGGCAGTAGGAGGCCTAGCAGCCTGGGTATGGAGGCGGCAGGACGAGGTCCTAGTGGATGATCGTTTTCACATGGCTTAAAAAGCATTGCTTCATAGATTTTATCCACATTGGGGTCTATCCTACGATGGTAAATACGGTCTCCGTTACTCCATCTTAGCTGCATTGATTAATTTTTTTGAGGTTAGTTTTCTCTTCAATGATTTGGAAGCTATATTGTCTTCCAATTAAAATTCCCTCTAAGTTTTAATAAGTCATCTCTAAGTTCATAACTATATATATAATTGGACCAGTATTGCTATAACAGTCTCAAAAACGGGATAATCTATTAGATCTTGTTTCTCAATCATGATACATTTAGCATATTTTACCTCTCTGCTGTTCCCCATTGTGTGCGTGTGTGCGCGTGCGCGGGCTACAGTTCCTGCTTTTTAGACAGTTGCTTTCAGTTTGTTGCGTTCGCAATGAAAATATAGGTATAAACATCTTGGATTTAATTGCTCGCTACCGCTATTTAATCCCATGTCTTTCCCATTTTTGAGTTATTTACTTCTTTCCCAATCAAATGGACTCATGATTGGCTAATTTTTTTCCAGCGGTAGACTTGGAACCCATACCAGTCTATACGCAGCTTTATGTTCTCCTCAGCAACACCTCTCAGCCTCAACACCCAACAACACTCTCCGTATCTAGGGCCCCAAGGCTTGTTTTAAAATGCGGCATTGTTTCTCATGTCCCCCCGCCCCCCTCCCGCCCCAAAAAGGAAGCAAGAATCTTCCTTGATTTAACGTGCTGCCTTTTTAGGACTGGCTAGTCTTGTCTGGTGAATGGATATTAAGAGAGATTTCCTTAAACTTCCTCCTGCTTCGTGCCATAACTCGACTTCATTGAGAAGCATGTTTTTCCCGTTTCTAAGACGGGCTTCCGCTTTGAACTGCTAAACCATCACGGCACACTTTTTCTCCATACTTATTCCTGGAAAACTGAGCTCTCTGCCGGAGTAAAGACGGTTCCCGTCAGAGAAGTGTGGCTCCCTGTCCCAAGGTCAAAGTGTAGAAGAAAGGGAAGATTCCTGTTTCCGAGGGTTCCATTTTGTCAGGTTAGAGATCTAGTCATCCGTGTGGCTGCGGTGGAATCTGCAGTATCTTGCCTCACAGTTTCCTTTTTCTGGCTTAGCAGGGGAGCCGCATTAGCTGAGGTCGCGGCGCTATGGCCCTTGTCAGGATCCCGGTGCTGAGGCAGCCCCTTCCCCCCACCCCCTCTCCTTGTCATTTTGATCGTGCAAACTGGGTGCCAGCTGTGTGAACCCTGCTCCTGGCCGCCAGGATTGCCCCCCCCCTCCCCACGCGACGTGTCCCCAGTTCCTCGGCGTCCCTCACTGCAACCAGCTAGCTCCAGGAAGGGTGCGAGCTGGCTTCCGCTGTCGTCCTTCCTCCTTCCTGTCCAGGCGGGCCCTCCTTTTGCGCCAGTCGGCCCGAAACCTTCTCTCCCGCGCTGCATAGGCTGAAGGAATGCCTCAGCGTTTGCAGCCGCTAGAGGGCGCTCTTCTCCTCTCTTTGGGCCCCTTCAGCGCTTCCAGTGGAAATTTCCGAGGTGGGAAGGGCTTGGGGGTTCTCTGTATCTAGGGGCTCCCGATCCAGCCGATTCAACTAACTGTGGGTTGAAAATATTCGGGAAAAAACGGAAAGTTTCGAAAAGCGACAATTGAACTTGCCACACACCGGCAACCGCTTACATAGCATTCACGTTGCCTTGCATGCCGCGCGTCACCTAGAGATGATTTAAAGTACACAGGAGGACACAGCGAAAGAGAATGTGACAATGACTGTATGGGTATGTTTATGCATAAGTGGAAAATTGTGCTCTAGACTGGAATTCGACACAACATTGTAAAAACGACAACAACGTGGAAGAAAAGTATGTTTGTATGTAAAAAATAAAGTCCTATGTCATTTTGTATAAGAGGCATCAGCATCCATGGATTTTGGCATCTGTGGGGAGTCCTGGAACCAGTGCCCCATGCTTACCAAGGCATGACTGGAAGCCCAGGCTCCTTATCCCAGCCTGTCATGTCCCCACGTGGTGTGAATCCTGCCTGTCCCACACTCCCCTGGTCACTCTCCTCCAGCCCTGCCAGACTGCCCTCTTCTTCTGGAACAGGCCAAGCTGAATGCACGTCATGTCTGACCTCTAGGAATATCCGTTACTTTGTGAGCATGGCTCTGCTTCAGGAAGACGGGCTGCATTGTCACTAGAGAAGACGGGATGGAGGTTCCTTAAAAACCTACAAATGGACTTACCTGATGATCCAGCCTTCCCACGCCTGGGGATATGTCAAGAGAAAACTCTAACTCAAAAAGTCCCATGCACCTCAATGCTCACAGCAGCCCTGTTTGTATTAGCCAGGACGTGGAACTAACCCCAACATCTAACGACTGGTGACTGGATAAAGAAGTCGTTGTCTTTTTATGCCGCGGAATACTACACAGCCGCGAAAAAGGATGGAACCATGCCATTTGCGGCAACATGGTTGGACACAGAGATAGTCATTCTGAGTGAAGTAAGCCAGAAGAGAGAAAAATGCCGCATGACACAACTTCCATGTGAAATCTAAGAAAAAAAGACAGAAATGATCTTAACTGCAAAAGACAAATAGAGCCACAGACATAGAGAAACAAACTTATGGTTACCAGGGAGGGACGGCGGTGGGAAGGGGTAAATATGGGCATCGGAAAATTGCCCGTCTTGGGGAGTGGTGGACATGTTAGCTCTCTTGATTGTGGCGATGGCTTTCTGGGTGTAGACATGTATGAAAATTGATCAAATACTACACGTGAGATGTGTCTAATTGACGGAACAGAACTCGTAGCCCTGTAAAGGTGTTTTAAAACAAAGAGATGGGCTGCATTGTGTCCTATGTTTCTATGTGTCTTCAGGGAGGTCTCAGGGGGGCGGTGCTGGCCTTCCTGCCAACACGATGACATGAAGCCCGAACAATCCCCCAATCGATGGGAAGAAGAGACGAGCCATGGTCACATCTGGACCCCAAGCTTACACGTGGTGCATGGGTGCCATTTATCGCCAATCCAGCGAGGTTCCGGCCAGAGCTAGAGGCCGGGGCAGCGAACCGGGAGCGGCACTAAGGAGCATCGTGGCGCAGAGGCTGGACTGGGGGCCCGCAGGCTCCTCCCAGGAGGAGCCTCAGGGTTTGGGAGGTGGCTAACGTGCCTGCTTCGTGTCACCAGCAAGTGATGCCACCCGTGGAAAATCAGCTGGAATCCTGAGCCGGGTCAGCCGTGGGTGATGCGGTAGAGGCTGCTTGCTAGCAGAGGGGACGCCAGACGGACGGTGAAGCAAGCAACAGGCTGCTGAGCTTCCGGCCTGTGTTTACCGTGCTTTCCGTGTCTCCCTGCATCTCAGGGTCACCCGGAGGAATTCGTGTGGAGTTTAGAGGCCGACGGCCTCTCGGTTCCTCATCAGCCTGGCAAGCCCCCCAGCCCTCTGCGGCCAGACCTCTGCGAGCGTCTTTCCCTTGTTCTAGCAAAACCCTCCCCACCCTCGCCTGCGGCGGGCTTTTGTTTTTTTAATTGATGGCAGTGAGGATACCTTACAGCCTCCTCCGGCCCTTCCTTAGGGCTTCTGCCCTTAGAGCACGGCAAGGGGCGGCCCCCCAACCCCCACCCCCGACACCCCCGCGCTGTCCTGGGTCCTGAACTACAGAGGGTCCCTCTGGCCCTGACACTCCCTCTGGCCACGCCCTCTACGGGGTGGAGTCAGCAGGGCCAAGGGGACACGCCCATTGGCTCCACCCCGTGCTCTGGAATCCCAGGACCCCGAATGCCCTGCCCCAGCAGCCCCTGTCCCGCTTGTAGTTTCTGCACCGGCTCTCCCCGGAGTTCAGCATCCCAGGACTCACAGAGAGGCCAACGGGCAGCTGTTGGCATGGAGGTTACGGACAGAGCCCGGATGTGAGGTCTGAGTGTCCCCCTGTGCACATCCAAGGCCCCTTGGGGCATGGGATGGACCCAGCATTGGGCAGAAAAGGGTCAGGCTGGCGGTCAGAGACTGGGAATCGGCTCTCCCCGCACTGTCGCTTTCTTCGCAGGACTCCCCTGAGTCTGGGAATTCTAAAGTTGAGCCTGGACGTGTGTGGCACGTGGCAGTGACTTTGCGTGTGTGTGCGCGCGCCTGAGGACGTGTGTGGTTGTGTGTATGTTGTGGGGGTGTGCGTGGTCCATGACTCCGTGTGTGTGTGCGTGGGGATGTAGGCGGAGCAGAGTCAGTGTGTGTGCACGTGTGTTTGTGTGTACGTGCATGCATTAGTTTTAAGAATACTAGAAGCTGTCCTTCAGAAGTCTGCAGTAGTAAAAATTGTATGGTGTCCCTCACTGTATAATTCAAACTGAAAATAATCTTCAATCACCAGAAATGTAGTCCCCCCCAGATTCTGATCCCCCCTCCCATACTGATTATGCCCTCATTGTACTGATGAGGAAACTAGCTTAGAGATGTTAAGTGGCTCAGCCCAGGGCATGGAGCTCGCGAGCCCAGGGCCAGGACGCAGTCCAAGCGGCGCGGCTCCAGAGGCCTGGAGCCCTGCTCACGACCGCGCGTGGCCTCTTGGCCGGGGGGGTGCGGGGGGTGGGGGTGGGGTGGGGGTGGGGGGAAGAGATCCTGACGGGCCGGGGCCAGCGTGCAGGCTGCCCAAGCCGCGGACTCTGCAAGTCGGGTGGAGAGTACCTGACGGCAGACGAGGGTAAAGGACTGCTCAGAAATCAGATAGGTTCCTAGATCTTCGATGAGTAAGGAGGCTCAGTGCTCATCCTCGATCCCTTTGCTGGTGGCTAAAAGGGAGCAAGGCCCACGAGCGCGCTTCTGGGAGCGGCCTGCCAAAACCTGGAGCAGGGCTGCTCAGGACTGGCTCTGCAGCAGGAGCAGAGGGGGGCAATGTCGCCACCTGGTGGACATCCTTGGTAGTGGCAGTAGGAGGCCTAGCAGCCTGGGTATGGAGGCGGCAGGACGAGGTCCTAGTGGATGATCGTTTTCACATGGCTTAAAAAGCATTGCTTCATAGATTTTATCCACATTGGGGTCTATCCTACGATGGTAAATACGGTCTCCGTTACTCCATCTTAGCTGCATTGATTAATTTTTTTGAGGTTAGTTTTCTCTTCAATGATTTGGAAGCTATATTGTCTTCCAATTAAAATTCCCTCTAAGTTTTAATAAGTCATCTCTAAGTTCATAACTATATATATAATTGGACCAGTATTGCTATAACAGTCTCAAAAACGGGATAATCTATTAGATCTTGTTTCTCAATCATGATACATTTAGCATATTTTACCTCTCTGCTGTTCCCCATTGTGTGCGTGTGTGCGCGTGCGCGGGCTACAGTTCCTGCTTTTTAGACAGTTGCTTTCAGTTTGTTGCGTTCGCAATGAAAATATAGGTATAAACATCTTGGATTTAATTGCTCGCTACCGCTATTTAATCCCATGTCTTTCCCATTTTTGAGTTATTTACTTCTTTCCCAATCAAATGGACTCATGATTGGCTAATTTTTTTCCAGCGGTAGACTTGGAACCCATACCAGTCTATACGCAGCTTTATGTTCTCCTCAGCAACACCTCTCAGCCTCAACACCCAACAACACTCTCCGTATCTAGGGCCCCAAGGCTTGTTTTAAAATGCGGCATTGTTTCTCATGTCCCCCCGCCCCCCTCCCGCCCCAAAAAGGAAGCAAGAATCTTCCTTGATTTAACGTGCTGCCTTTTTAGGACTGGCTAGTCTTGTCTGGTGAATGGATATTAAGAGAGATTTCCTTAAACTTCCTCCTGCTTCGTGCCATAACTCGACTTCATTGAGAAGCATGTTTTTCCCGTTTCTAAGACGGGCTTCCGCTTTGAACTGCTAAACCATCACGGCACACTTTTTCTCCATACTTATTCCTGGAAAACTGAGCTCTCTGCCGGAGTAAAGACGGTTCCCGTCAGAGAAGTGTGGCTCCCTGTCCCAAGGTCAAAGTGTAGAAGAAAGGGAAGATTCCTGTTTCCGAGGGTTCCATTTTGTCAGGTTAGAGATCTAGTCATCCGTGTGGCTGCGGTGGAATCTGCAGTATCTTGCCTCACAGTTTCCTTTTTCTGGCTTAGCAGGGGAGCCGCATTAGCTGAGGTCGCGGCGCTATGGCCCTTGTCAGGATCCCGGTGCTGAGGCAGCCCCTTCCCCCCACCCCCTCTCCTTGTCATTTTGATCGTGCAAACTGGGTGCCAGCTGTGTGAACCCTGCTCCTGGCCGCCAGGATTGCCCCCCCCCTCCCCACGCGACGTGTCCCCAGTTCCTCGGCGTCCCTCACTGCAACCAGCTAGCTCCAGGAAGGGTGCGAGCTGGCTTCCGCTGTCGTCCTTCCTCCTTCCTGTCCAGGCGGGCCCTCCTTTTGCGCCAGTCGGCCCGAAACCTTCTCTCCCGCGCTGCATAGGCTGAAGGAATGCCTCAGCGTTTGCAGCCGCTAGAGGGCGCTCTTCTCCTCTCTTTGGGCCCCTTCAGCGCTTCCAGTGGAAATTTCCGAGGTGGGAAGGGCTTGGGGGTTCTCTGTATCTAGGGGCTCCCGATCCAGCCGATTCAACTAACTGTGGGTTGAAAATATTCGGGAAAAAACGGAAAGTTTCGAAAAGCGACAATTGAACTTGCCACACACCGGCAACCGCTTACATAGCATTCACGTTGCCTTGCATGCCGCGCGTCACCTAGAGATGATTTAAAGTACACAGGAGGACACAGCGAAAGAGAATGTGACAATGACTGTATGGGTATGTTTATGCATAAGTGGAAAATTGTGCTCTAGACTGGAATTCGACACAACATTGTAAAAACGACAACAACGTGGAAGAAAAGTATGTTTGTATGTAAAAAATAAAGTCCTATGTCATTTTGTATAAGAGGCATCAGCATCCATGGATTTTGGCATCTGTGGGGAGTCCTGGAACCAGTGCCCCATGCTTACCAAGGCATGACTGGAAGCCCAGGCTCCTTATCCCAGCCTGTCATGTCCCCACGTGGTGTGAATCCTGCCTGTCCCACACTCCCCTGGTCACTCTCCTCCAGCCCTGCCAGACTGCCCTCTTCTTCTGGAACAGGCCAAGCTGAATGCACGTCATGTCTGACCTCTAGGAATATCCGTTACTTTGTGAGCATGGCTCTGCTTCAGGAAGACGGGCTGCATTGTCACTAGAGAAGACGGGATGGAGGTTCCTTAAAAACCTACAAATGGACTTACCTGATGATCCAGCCTTCCCACGCCTGGGGATATGTCAAGAGAAAACTCTAACTCAAAAAGTCCCATGCACCTCAATGCTCACAGCAGCCCTGTTTGTATTAGCCAGGACGTGGAACTAACCCCAACATCTAACGACTGGTGACTGGATAAAGAAGTCGTTGTCTTTTTATGCCGCGGAATACTACACAGCCGCGAAAAAGGATGGAACCATGCCATTTGCGGCAACATGGTTGGACACAGAGATAGTCATTCTGAGTGAAGTAAGCCAGAAGAGAGAAAAATGCCGCATGACACAACTTCCATGTGAAATCTAAGAAAAAAAGACAGAAATGATCTTAACTGCAAAAGACAAATAGAGCCACAGACATAGAGAAACAAACTTATGGTTACCAGGGAGGGACGGCGGTGGGAAGGGGTAAATATGGGCATCGGAAAATTGCCCGTCTTGGGGAGTGGTGGACATGTTAGCTCTCTTGATTGTGGCGATGGCTTTCTGGGTGTAGACATGTATGAAAATTGATCAAATACTACACGTGAGATGTGTCTAATTGACGGAACAGAACTCGTAGCCCTGTAAAGGTGTTTTAAAACAAAGAGATGGGCTGCATTGTGTCCTATGTTTCTATGTGTCTTCAGGGAGGTCTCAGGGGGGCGGTGCTGGCCTTCCTGCCAACACGATGACATGAAGCCCGAACAATCCCCCAATCGATGGGAAGAAGAGACGAGCCATGGTCACATCTGGACCCCAAGCTTACACGTGGTGCATGGGTGCCATTTATCGCCAATCCAGCGAGGTTCCGGCCAGAGCTAGAGGCCGGGGCAGCGAACCGGGAGCGGCACTAAGGAGCATCGTGGCGCAGAGGCTGGACTGGGGGCCCGCAGGCTCCTCCCAGGAGGAGCCTCAGGGTTTGGGAGGTGGCTAACGTGCCTGCTTCGTGTCACCAGCAAGTGATGCCACCCGTGGAAAATCAGCTGGAATCCTGAGCCGGGTCAGCCGTGGGTGATGCGGTAGAGGCTGCTTGCTAGCAGAGGGGACGCCAGACGGACGGTGAAGCAAGCAACAGGCTGCTGAGCTTCCGGCCTGTGTTTACCGTGCTTTCCGTGTCTCCCTGCATCTCAGGGTCACCCGGAGGAATTCGTGTGGAGTTTAGAGGCCGACGGCCTCTCGGTTCCTCATCAGCCTGGCAAGCCCCCCAGCCCTCTGCGGCCAGACCTCTGCGAGCGTCTTTCCCTTGTTCTAGCAAAACCCTCCCCACCCTCGCCTGCGGCGGGCTTTTGTTTTTTTAATTGATGGCAGTGAGGATACCTTACAGCCTCCTCCGGCCCTTCCTTAGGGCTTCTGCCCTTAGACCACGGCAAGGGGCGGCCCCCCAACCCCCACCCCCGACACCCCCGCGCTGTCCTGGGTCCTGAACTACAGAGGGTCCCTCTGGCCCTGACACTCCCTCTGGCCACGCCCTCTACGGGGTGGAGTCAGCAGGGCCAAGGGGACACGCCCATTGGCTCCACCCCGTGCTCTGGAATCCCAGGACCCCGAATGCCCTGCCCCAGCAGCCCCTGTCCCGCTTGTAGTTTCTGCACCGGCTCTCCCCGGAGTTCAGCATCCCAGGACTCACAGAGAGGCCAACGGGCAGCTGTTGGCATGGAGGTTACGGACAGAGCCCGGATGTGAGGTCTGAGTGTCCCCCTGTGCACATCCAAGGCCCCTTGGGGCATGGGATGGACCCAGCATTGGGCAGAAAAGGGTCAGGCTGGCGGTCAGAGACTGGGAATCGGCTCTCCCCGCACTGTCGCTTTCTTCGCAGGACTCCCCTGAGTCTGGGAATTCTAAAGTTGAGCCTGGACGTGTGTGGCACGTGGCAGTGACTTTGCGTGTGTGTGCGCGCGCCTGAGGACGTGTGTGGTTGTGTGTATGTTGTGGGGGTGTGCGTGGTCCATGACTCCGTGTGTGTGTGCGTGGGGATGTAGGCGGAGCAGAGTCAGTGTGTGTGCACGTGTGTTTGTGTGTACGTGCATGCATTAGTTTTAAGAATACTAGAAGCTGTCCTTCAGAAGTCTGCAGTAGTAAAAATTGTATGGTGTCCCTCACTGTATAATTCAAACTGAAAATAATCTTCAATCACCAGAAATGTAGTCCCCCCCAGATTCTGATCCCCCCTCCCATACTGATTATGCCCTCATTGTACTGATGAGGAAACTAGCTTAGAGATGTTAAGTGGCTCAGCCCAGGGCATGGAGCTCGCGAGCCCAGGGCCAGGACGCAGTCCAAGCGGCGCGGCTCCAGAGGCCTGGAGCCCTGCTCACGACCGCGCGTGGCCTCTTGGCCGGGGGGGTGCGGGGGGTGGGGGTGGGGTGGGGGTGGGGGGAAGAGATCCTGACGGGCCGGGGCCAGCGTGCAGGCTGCCCAAGCCGCGGACTCTGCAAGTCGGGTGGAGAGTACCTGACGGCAGACGAGGGTAAAGGACTGCTCAGAAATCAGATAGGTTCCTAGATCTTCGATGAGTAAGGAGGCTCAGTGCTCATCCTCGATCCCTTTGCTGGTGGCTAAAAGGGAGCAAGGCCCACGAGCGCGCTTCTGGGAGCGGCCTGCCAAAACCTGGAGCAGGGCTGCTCAGGACTGGCTCTGCAGCAGGAGCAGAGGGGGGCAATGTCGCCACCTGGTGGACATCCTTGGTAGTGGCAGTAGGAGGCCTAGCAGCCTGGGTATGGAGGCGGCAGGACGAGGTCCTAGTGGATGATCGTTTTCACATGGCTTAAAAAGCATTGCTTCATAGATTTTATCCACATTGGGGTCTATCCTACGATGGTAAATACGGTCTCCGTTACTCCATCTTAGCTGCATTGATTAATTTTTTTGAGGTTAGTTTTCTCTTCAATGATTTGGAAGCTATATTGTCTTCCAATTAAAATTCCCTCTAAGTTTTAATAAGTCATCTCTAAGTTCATAACTATATATATAATTGGACCAGTATTGCTATAACAGTCTCAAAAACGGGATAATCTATTAGATCTTGTTTCTCAATCATGATACATTTAGCATATTTTACCTCTCTGCTGTTCCCCATTGTGTGCGTGTGTGCGCGTGCGCGGGCTACAGTTCCTGCTTTTTAGACAGTTGCTTTCAGTTTGTTGCGTTCGCAATGAAAATATAGGTATAAACATCTTGGATTTAATTGCTCGCTACCGCTATTTAATCCCATGTCTTTCCCATTTTTGAGTTATTTACTTCTTTCCCAATCAAATGGACTCATGATTGGCTAATTTTTTTCCAGCGGTAGACTTGGAACCCATACCAGTCTATACGCAGCTTTATGTTCTCCTCAGCAACACCTCTCAGCCTCAACACCCAACAACACTCTCCGTATCTAGGGCCCCAAGGCTTGTTTTAAAATGCGGCATTGTTTCTCATGTCCCCCCGCCCCCCTCCCGCCCCAAAAAGGAAGCAAGAATCTTCCTTGATTTAACGTGCTGCCTTTTTAGGACTGGCTAGTCTTGTCTGGTGAATGGATATTAAGAGAGATTTCCTTAAACTTCCTCCTGCTTCGTGCCATAACTCGACTTCATTGAGAAGCATGTTTTTCCCGTTTCTAAGACGGGCTTCCGCTTTGAACTGCTAAACCATCACGGCACACTTTTTCTCCATACTTATTCCTGGAAAACTGAGCTCTCTGCCGGAGTAAAGACGGTTCCCGTCAGAGAAGTGTGGCTCCCTGTCCCAAGGTCAAAGTGTAGAAGAAAGGGAAGATTCCTGTTTCCGAGGGTTCCATTTTGTCAGGTTAGAGATCTAGTCATCCGTGTGGCTGCGGTGGAATCTGCAGTATCTTGCCTCACAGTTTCCTTTTTCTGGCTTAGCAGGGGAGCCGCATTAGCTGAGGTCGCGGCGCTATGGCCCTTGTCAGGATCCCGGTGCTGAGGCAGCCCCTTCCCCCCACCCCCTCTCCTTGTCATTTTGATCGTGCAAACTGGGTGCCAGCTGTGTGAACCCTGCTCCTGGCCGCCAGGATTGCCCCCCCCCTCCCCACGCGACGTGTCCCCAGTTCCTCGGCGTCCCTCACTGCAACCAGCTAGCTCCAGGAAGGGTGCGAGCTGGCTTCCGCTGTCGTC
Source organism: Vicugna pacos (assembly GCF_048564905.1). Taxonomy (NCBI): domain Eukaryota; kingdom Metazoa; phylum Chordata; class Mammalia; order Artiodactyla; family Camelidae; genus Vicugna; species Vicugna pacos. Next base: position 522,160 of record NW_027328761.1, read on the forward strand.
CTTCCTCCTTCCTGTCCAGGCGGGCCCTCCTTTTGCGCCAGTCGGCCCGAAACCTTCTCTCCCGCGCTGCATAGGCTGAAGGAATGCCTCAGCGTTTGCAGCCGCTAGAGGGCGCTCTTCTCCTCTCTTTGGGCCCCTTCAGCGCTTCCAGTGGAAATTTCCGAGGTGGGAAGGGCTTGGGGGTTCTCTGTATCTAGGGGCTCCCGATCCAGCCGATTCAACTAACTGTGGGTTGAAAATATTCGGGAAAAAACGGAAAGTTTCGAAAAG